>NC_059278.1:20256988-20286988 GCF_017591435.1 Portunus trituberculatus | reverse complement strand
TGCCCCACTGCTGCCCGGCACGTCTGTCCCTGCACATGTGTGACTCACTCGCCGCCACACTGACCGCTACTACTTCATTATACTTTATATATTGTCACAGCCTTTTCATTGTAACCGTGAAGGGTAAAAAATGTAAAAAATAAACAAGCAAACACTCAAATAATTAGAAAAAGCTCGAGAAGATTGCTACTTCTATAAAACATCGAAGAAGTTTCCCACATGGCTACCAAATGCCAATTTTACTAGGATGAGAAATCAAACGGAGTCCTACACACACACACACACACACACACACACACACACACACACACACACACACACACACACACACACACACACACACACACACACACACACACACACACACACACACACACACACACACACACACACACACACACACACACACACCGGGGTTCGATTCCCCGGCCGGATGGAGATATTTGGGTGTGTCTCCTTTCACGTGTAGCCCCTGTTCACCTAGCAGTGAGTAGGTACGGGATGCAAATCGAGGAGTTGTGACCTTGTTGTCCCGGTGTGTGGTGTGTGCCTGGTCTCAGGCCTATCCGAAGATCGGAAATAATGAGCTCTGAGCTCGTTCCGTAGGGTAACGTCTGGCTGTCTCGTCAGAGACTGCATCAGATCAAACAGTGAAACACACAGACACACACACAGAAAAAGTATTGTCAAACTTGCAAAGTTCCTTCTTTAGTTTATAATGATTAACTATATGTTTCATTGTCGCGAGGTGTGGAAAAAAGATCCTCACTTCGATCACCCTTCTAATACTTGCGGTGGTGATGAGGGTGATGGAGTCCGTAGTGATGAGAGTGGCGGCCAATACGAGGTCCACAGATCCTGAATCTATGTTGGCAAACAAGTCCTGGGACGAAGGCGCTGATAGGCGAAGGGAAAGGGGAGGGTGCAGGAGGAGGAGCTAGCGTGGGAACTGTAAGAGGGAGGTGTACCGTGAGAATACTGAATAAGCGACAGGAACTTTTGAAATTATACTAGAAAAAAAAAGAAAACTGTGAATTTGAGGATTGAAATTAAGGATTCTTTTTTTTGTGTTTAGATGAGTAAACAATTACTAAAAAAATGTTAATAATGAATGAGGCAAACTGAGTTTGATAAGAATAATGGAGAAGCGACGGAAACTTACAACTATACCAAGAAAAAATGAATAGAATTAAAAAAAAAATTCAAAAGATAATATATGGATAATTAATGAATGTGATAAGCTGTGATTTATAAGATTATCAAAGAAACAACGGATACATTTGAAATTCCATTTAAAAACACAGGAATTTGAGGGAAAAGAGTATCTTTCTCTATTGAAGTGTCATATGGAGGTAAATTTACTAAAGAACGTTAACAGTATAGTATATAGCAAGGTGTGTTTTATGAAAGTGATGAAGGAACGACGAAACCATTTTGAAATGACACACACACACACACACACACACACACACACACACACACACACACACACACACACACACACACACACACACACACACACACACACACACACACACACACACACACACACACACACACACACACACACACACACACACACACACACACACACACACACACACACACACTTTCTTTGTTTTGCCTTGGCTGGCCTCTTCCCTACGTAAACACACACACACACACACACACACACACACACACACACACACACACACACACACACACACACACACACACACACACACACACACACACACACACACACACACACACACACACACACACACACACACACACACACACACACACACACACACACGCACACAACATCAATATGAGAAAATAATAGGTATTTTTATTACTATTTCGTAATATTCGTAATATTTCGTAATAAATGTTAAAAAGCTGTGCTGTATAAGAAACTGGAGAAACGATGTGACCTTTCAAATTTGCAGGAAAAAAACCTGAATGTAAAACAATAACAAAAAATGAGCGATGGATTTTCTTTTACTTAGTCATTCTAATACTGCATTGACTTTAAGAAGTGTTCCTTTCTAGAATGAAATAATAAATTCTTGCTTTCAAAATGTATCTACAAGAAACTTCAAGGAAGACTTTTTTCATTTGAACTCAACTTTCTTTTGTATTACTGACACTTGCATTCGATTTGGTTGTGACATATGATTACTAAATGCATGTGACGCGCTGTAGTTTTAATCCATTCAGTACCAGGACACGTCTTCATATTCATTCTGCATACTACGAGTACTTGGTGATTTTATACAGTTTTAGCTACTTATGTGGGGATCAAAATAAAGAAGACTCTTGCCATTAACTTTATGAATTCCTTAGACCCTTCCTAATGCCAATAAAATTGTCTAATCATACTCAAAACTCAAGATAAAAATACGACCGGTAACGATAAGGTTAATGTTCATTACGTAAAAAGAAATCCAAATTGCAAACACGTGAGCATTCCAGAGATGTGTACGGTGACCGAGACGCAACATGCACACTATAACGTACTGAAATGAGTAGGAAACACAAGCATCCATATACACCAAACTATAAATACTTTAGTGAGTGATTGACAGAAACCTAACGTTCTTTTCATATGGGAAGCAAAAATAGCTCGAAACACCGATGCAGAAATGAGGAAACAAAAAAAAAAAAAAAAACATTCTTTATTAACTGATAAAATAAAACAAAAGCAGCCCACATCACGACAGAAACACACACACACACACACACACACACACACACACACACACACACACACACACACACACACACACACACACACACACACACACACACACACACACACACACACACACACACACACACACACACACACACACACACACACACACACACACACACACACACACACACACACACACACACACACACACACTACAACTAACATTTAGAGTCGAACACGAAGAAGACAAAAAAGAAGAAAAAAAGTCTCACAAATAAAATTCAAGCTTAACAGAAGCAGGATATACTTAATAATAAAAACATGTCTATCTCTAGCCATCTTCAAAAAATCCTGCGCTTGACCAATCTCGCTTATCCTGACTTAAGGGTGAAATTAAGGGCACAGGGGCAGGGTTGAGGCGCCTTAGGGTGGATCCTTAACAAGCGTCCGTCTTTGGGGCGCTGCTGAGGGGCCGGCGGGGCGCTGCTGGGCGGGGAAAGTGGGGCATCCTTCCCTTCCCTATTTAGACCCTGACTTTCACTGCTCCGTGGGGCGCTGCGGCATCCGGGAGTGAGCGAGGACAGACCGTGGCGACGTCAGAGAGAGAGAGAGAGAGAGAGAGAGAGAGAGAGAGAGAGAGAGAGAGAGAGAGAGAGAGAGCAGGGAGAGAAGGGAGAGAGAGAGAGAGATATATAATTAATTCCCTTTTTTTACGATAGTGATATTCTCCAGCTTTATTATTATTATTTTATTGTTGTTGTTATCATACTACTACTACTACTACTACTACTACTACTACTACTACTACTACTACTGCTATTATCATTATCATCGTCATGATTATTAACATATATATTTTAATTTATCAAAAGGACCACTTGGAGACGACCAGTAACAAAAATAATAAATAAAATAGAGAAAAAAAGGAGAGTGATTTAGCGAAAAGAACCCATTATTTTTAGTAAGAGGCAGATGTTGAAGCTTTCTCTCTCTCTCTCTCTCTCTCTCTCTCTCTCTCTGTGGGTGATACAATGAAGGGCAGACGGCGGCAGAGGAGTGGTTTGTTCCTTTTATAGCGCGTCTGTTGTCTTGCTCTTGTGTTATAAATGGAAGCTGAAAGATTGAGTAAAGTAGGAAAAAAAGAAGTATCCCTCGTGTTTCGTCAGCTGCTTGCCTCTGTAGGGCTTTCTTCTCAGCATTTCAGTTTGTTCAAGTGAGTGTTTGCTTTAATTCACGGTTCTTGTTCGCTGTTTTATTTGTAAAAAGGATATAAAAGAGTACTACTTCTACTCCTCCTCCTTCTTCTACTGCTGCTGTTACTGCTACTGCTACTTCCATTACTGCTGCTGCTGCTACTACTACTACTACTACTACTACTACTACTACTACTACTACTACTACTACTACTATTACTACTATTTCTACTTCTATTACTACTATTACCTCTAGATAATAATGATAATAATAATAATGATAGTAAAAATAATGATAATAATATTAGTAATAATAATAATGATAATAATATTAGTAATGATAATAATGATAATAATAATAATAATAATAATAATAATAATAATAATAATAATAATAATAATAATAATGATAATGATAATAATAATATTTGTTATTGTTGTTGTTCATGTTAAGAAGATAAATGAATATGCATAAATGATCCAGAATATTATAAAAAAAAAATAAATGAGTGTAAGGAGTAACGAATTGTATTATTCTGACGTAAAACCAGAAAACCACGTGAGATTGAAGGAAAGAAAGAAAAATAATAATAATGTGTAAGTGGGAGGAGGGAGGGGATTGGGAGCAAGAGGAGGAGGAGGAGGAGGAGGAACGTGGACGTCATCATGAGTATGGATAACGGAAGTATGGTTGACAGAGTGGGCGAGATGTGATCCCTCCCCTTGGTGGTTTGGATTCCCTTCTTCCGACAGCCGATCCTCAGGTTGTGACCTTTATTGTTTCTCCTTCGCCCTCTCGCAGTAAGGCTCCGGTGGGGATGTTGGCACTGCTGGGCCGAGGAGTTGAGTGAGTTCCTTGTGATATGTTCTGGTAGTAACAAATGTAATAGCAGCAGCAGCAGCAGATGTATTATCATTATCATTATTATTATTATTATTTTTATTATTATTATTATTATTATTATTATTATTATTATTATTATTATTATTATTATTATTATTATTATTATTATTTTCATTATTATTAATGATAGTAGTAGTACTGGTATGTAAACCACCGATGGTCCCAGGAAAACTGAAGTCCTTAATGAGGAGAAACAAGTCAAGAAATGTACAAATACAAAAATAGAAGTAGGTTGTATTACAAACAGGCAATTAGGAATATTATCATTCTAGAGTTGATTTCTCATTAGACTTATTTTCTCACTCGTTTATGATGATCACTGAGAATGATTTCTATGTAGCTACGTCGTTTATTCTCTGTTTTTACATTCGTGCATTTTGCGATGTTAAGAAGAATATCATTTCTTATTCATTCATAATTTGTATATCTATCTTCTCTTTTTCAGAAATTGTGTACATATTGTTTAAACAGTTTTGTCTTGTATTTTATATATTTTATCTTCATAGGTTGGTAAATATTGTCTCTCCCTTTTATTCTCTTGCTTGGAGAATCCGTGCTTCATTCGTACAGTAAAAAATGAAAATGGTTCTTATAAAATTTATCGTCGACATTTTTCTTCCTTCGTCATTTTCCTTTGGCTCTTTCTCTTTTTTCTCCGTTACTTTGAAGCTCACTAATAGTTTCAAGGTTTGACTAACACCACTTCTCGCGTCCATTGCCTTGGAATTGATAGTTGGCGCCGTACATGTTGTTTCTGTCTCTTGCACCTTCCTCTGTGAATTCTAATCATACAGACGCGCCACACACACTCCATATTCCACATATCTTCCTCTTTTAGTTCCTTCAGGACACTTCGATGTTGATAAAACTCCCTATTCTCTCGTACATTACAGCTCTTCCCTCTGATGCAGTGTTACCTCCCCATCGTTCCCCAGCATCTCAGATTAGAGCATCTCCTAACACCCATAATTCATACCGTAACCACCTCACATTTCTTCCCAGTCTTGTGAACCAGACGTATACATCTTCTGTCTCTTAATACGTCATCCTTCATCTCTTTATTGCTTTATTCCTCTTCGTTCTCTTTTCTGTCTCGTACTTTTCTCTGATTTTTCTTAAATTTTCATTTTGTCCTCATGTACAGTATTAGAGTTGTTGTTGTTCTCTTCCTTCCCCTTATCCTCTTCCTCCTTGTCCTTATTTTTTATTTTCTTCTTCTTCTTCTTCTTCTTCTTCTTCTTCTTCTTCTTCTTCTTCTTCTTCTTCTTCTTCTTCTTCTTCTTCTTCTTCTTCTTCTTCTTCTTCTTCTTCTTCTTCTTCTTCTTCTTCTTCTTCTTCTTCTTCTTCTTCTTCTTCTTCTTCTTCTTCTTCTTCTTCTTCTTCTTCTTCTTCTTCTTCTTCTTCTTCTTCTTCTTCTTCTTCTTCTTCTTCTTCTTCTTCTTCTTCTTCTTCTTCTTCTTCTTCTTCTTCTTCTTCTTCTTCTTCTTCTTCTTCTTCTTCTTCTTCTTCTTCTTCTTCTTCTTCTTCTTCTTCTTCTTCTTCTTCTTCTTCCTCGCCGGCCTCTTTCTCGTGCTACACTCATAAAGAAGGATCACGTCAGGGATTACAGCAATGCGAGGATTGACACGCCCTCGAGAAAGGGAACAAGTTGACACAAGTGTATTGCGCTTTGGTCTATCCGAAGCTTAAGTCTTATCGTTTTGTAAAGAGTCTTGAGGCACCGGTCAGAGTAATTGTTTCCCACCTTTCTCTTTCACAATATTTCGCGGTGTTATTACTCTATCGGTTATCACAATGTTTGCTTTTGCTCTCGAGGGAGATTTTGAAGTGTTGTCTGTTTTGTCGGCTCTATACGCGCTGCCTACATATCTTCATTCTTCTTCGTCTGCTTCATTAGTCAGCTTGTCTCCATTTCTCTGGTGTGTCTTCTTGAGTGATATATAGTGATGATATTGATAATAATAGTAATAGTAATAATAATAATAATAATAATAATAATAATAATAATAATAATAATAATAATAATAATAATAATAATAATAATAATAATAATGGTAATGATGATAATGATAATGATAATGATAATGATAACAAAGACAATAATTATCCTCCTCCTCCTCCTCCTCCTCCTCCTCCTCCCCCTCTTTCTCGTCCTCCTCGTCCTCCTCTCTCTCTCTCTCTCTCTCTCTCTCTCTCTCTCTCTCTCTCTCTCTCTCTCTCCTCTCTCCTCCTCCTCCTCCTCTCTCCTCCTCCTCCTCCTCCTCCTCCTCCTCCTCCTCCTCCTCCTCCTCCTCCTCCTCCTCCTCCTGCTGCTGTACTCGTATATACCGCTGGTGTTTGCTGCTTGACGTTGTATGCTGATGCTGTGTTGTCTTGTTTTCATATCACCACGAGTCTCGCGCTTAATGGCTTCCGTGTTATTTAAATTTCGAGCACTCCGCACCGTCAACCGCGCACCGAATCCCTTCCAGCATTTCTTATATATTTTTTGATTTACTTAGTGTTCACGAAAACTGAGAATATGATGCCTCGTTTCCATTTTCTGCATCAGTTTCCGTTTTTCTGTTCGGATAATCTGAATTTAAGTGTGACTCAAGATTGTGTATGTGTGTGTGTGTGTGTGTGTGTGTGTGTGTGTGTGTGTGTGTGTGTGTGTGTGTGTGTGTGTGTGTGTGTGTGTGTGTGTGTGTGTGTGTGTGTGTGTGTGTGTGTGAAGGAGGGTGTCACATTAGCGAGTTGAAGCAGTGGTGTTGGCTGTGGGTGTTGTGGTTGTGATGGCAATGATGAGAATGGTGATGAGGTGGTGATGATGGTGGTGGTGGTGTGGTCATGGAGTTGGTGGTGGTGGTGGTGTTGTGGTCATGGTGGTGGTGATAGTGGAAAGTTGCTGTAGAGGGTTTTTTTTAATGTGATTGTAGTTGTATGTTGTTGTTGTTGTTGTTGTTGTTGTTGTTGTTGTTGTTGGTGGTGGTGGTGGTGGTGGTGGTGGTGGTGGTGTATATATGGGTTGCTACATATGGTTTGTGTATTTGTTGATGCATTACTTGAACATTCATGGTCACTGTGTTATTTCATTAATCATTATATCTTTTGATACACTTTTCTCAACCATTTCCTTGAAGGAGAAGGAAATATTTGTAGGTCTCTCTCTCTCTCTCTCTCTCTCTCTCTCTCTCTCTCTCTCTCTCTCTCTCTCTCTCTCTCTCTCTCTCTCTCTCTCTCTCTCTCTCTCTCTCTCTCTCTCTCTCTCTCTCTCTCTCTCTCTCTCTCTCTCTCTCTCTCTCTCTCTCTCTCTCTCTCTCTCTCTCTCTCTCTCTCTCTCTCTCTCTCTCTCTCTCTCTCTCTCTCTCTCTCTATTCGTCCCATATGTGTATTGGGATTTTGTTTAACTTGTTTTCTAGGTTCTTGAAAAAAATAACTGCTTATCTTCTAAGTATGTTAAGATTATCTCTCTTAACTGCGTATGTCTCAGAGAGAGAGAGAGAGAGAGAGAGAGAGAGAGAGAGAGAGAGAGAGAGAGAGAGAGAGAGAGAGAGAGAGAGAGAGAGAGAGAGAGAGAGAGAGAGAGAGAGAGAGAGAGAGAGAGAGAGAGAGAGAGAGAGAGAGAGAGAGAGAGAGAGAGAGAGAGAGAGAGAGAGAGAGAGAGAGAGAGAGAGAGAGAGAGAGAGAGAGAGAGAGAGAGAGAGAGCGGACCTTGGAGTGGGAAGAAGGAGGGGCGGAGAAGCCTCACTGTTAGTCTCACAATCATTACAGTAATGGGCTTTAACTGATGCTCTTCGCCTGACGAGTCTAACAGGTGTGAGTGAGAGGGGAGGTGGGTGGAACAGGGGAGGAGGGGAGGAGGGGAGGGTACAGGTGGGTGGAAGCTGAGAGTGGACGAAAAATCCTCAGTGGGTGGGGTTGTGTTTGGTCCAGCAGGAGGTGGAGGCGGTGTGATGGTGGAGGGAAGTGTTAAGGAGTGTGGGAGTGGTGGAAAGTAATGGGAAGTGTGTACTTGGAGGGAAGTGTGGTCTAGATGGAGAGAAGTGTTGGTGAAGTGTAGTGTAGGGATGTGAAGAAATGTTAGGAAGTGCAGTGTGGGTGTGTTTGAGTGAGCAGAGAGAGAGAGAGAGAGAGAGAGAGAGAGAGAGAGAGAGAGAGAGAGAGAGAGAGAGAGAGAGAGAGAGAGAGAGAGAGAGAGAGAGAGAGAGAGAGAGAGAGAGAGAGAGAGAAAAGAAAAAACTAAAAATGTACACAGTATAATATAAAGACATTCTCTCTCTCTCTCTCTCTCTCTCTCTCTCTCTCTCTCTCTCTCTCTCTCTCTCTCTCTCTCTCTCCTCTCTCTCTCCCAGGTGCTCGCCGCTAAGTCCCACTACCACCAACACCACAAGCACCGCCGCGTCACGTCCGCCATACCACCCAACACAGAGCAACAAGAGCAGAGCACACATAACACAACCCAAGATTCCAACAAACACACCAAATACTCGTACAACAATAGCAACATGAACAGGTTGAAAGTACTTAGGGAGCGCAAAGCAAGGTGTGAAAAGTGTTAAGTGTGCCCGTAGAGTTAGTGAAACGCGGGAGTGATCTCCGTAGAGTTTTGCCGAGCGGTACAAGTCTCGCAGAGAATTTTTGAATCTTTGTCTCTCTCTCGGTTCAGTATTTTTTGTTATACGGATTGTTGGCTTGAGGTTCGGTTTGTTTTCGTTTATTATATCCATACATACATACATACATACATACATACATACATACTTACATACGCGCGTGTTCAGTGGCAGTGATGATAAATAGGTTCCGATTTCCTGTGTGTAGGTATTTTTCTGGCAACTTATACAGTTCACATTATTTTGTGGTTTGTTTTACTTTCCTTTCTACACATGCATAGAATGATGGTAATGATGATGATGATGATAATAATTATAAGAACAATAATAATGATGATGATATTAATATTAATAATAATAATAACAATAATAATAATGATAATAATAATGATAATAATAATGATAATAATAATAATAATAATGATAATAATAATAATAATAATAATAATAAAAAAATAATAATAATGAAAATAATGATAATAATAATAATGATAATTATAATAATAATAATAATAATGATAATAATGATAATAATAATAATGATAATAATAATAATAATAATAGTAATAATAATAATAAAAATAATAATAATAATGATAATAATAATAACAATAGTGATAACATAAATAAATAAGTTAATGATTAATTGATGGAAGTAATTTAAATTTTATGGTATCTTATTATTGTTAAATCCAGTAAAATACAATGCCAACAATATACAATTATTCCAGTGATGCGTATTAACAATTAAGGGAAGACTGTACAGAGAGTAGCCCTGCCACCGTGTGCCAATTCAACAAAGAGAGAGAGCCCTGGAAGACTGACTGCTAAGGTGAGAGTATCGGGCCATTTCAAGCAATTCACGGTTCGAGCAATTGATAATTCGAGAATTGATTTTTCGAGCAATTGATTTCGCTTAATTTCTCTAGATTCATGTTGAGGAGCCGTGGCGCCACAGAGAGGAAGTCAGTGTTTGACAGTGTTGAGGAGCCGTGGCGCCACAGAGAGGAAGTCAGTGTTTGACAGTGTTGAGGAGCCGTGGCGCCACAGAGAGGAAGTCAGTGTTTGGCAGTGTTGAGGAGCCTTGGCGCCACAGAGAGGAAGTCAGTGTTTGGCAGTGTTGAGGAGCCTTGGCGCCACAGTGAGGAAGTCAGTGTTTGGCAGTGTTGAGGAGCCTTGGCGCCACAGAGAGGAAGTCAGTGTTTGGCAGTGTTGAGGAGCCTTGGCGCCACAGAGAGGAAGTCAGTGTTTGGCAGTGTTGAGGAGCCTTGGCGCCACAGAGAAGTCAGTGTTTGGCAGTGTTGAGGAGCCTTGGCGCCACAGAGAGGAAGTCAGTGTTTGGCAGTGTTGAGGAGCCTTGGAGCCACAGAGAAGAAGTCAGTGTTTGGCAGTGTTGAAGAGCCGTGGAGCCACAGAGAGGAAGTCAGTGTTTGGTAGTGTTGAGGAGCCTTGGAGCCACAGAGAAGAAGTCAGTGTTTGGTAGTGTTGAAGAGCCGTGGAGCCACAGAGAGGAAGTCAGTGTTTGGCAGTGTTGAGGAGCCGTGGAGCCACAGAGAGGATATGCGTGGCAGAGACTCGCACTCCCAGATCCGGTAGTGTGAAGGAGTCACGACAGCGCCTCCACAAATCACTAAGATTAATTATTCTTATCACAACATTGCGGGCGAGGAGTGACTTTAGCCCCCGCCCAACCCTCCACCCCTACCCCGTTCACTACATGCCACCCTTTACAACCGTCAGCTAGCTAACCGCAAACTTTCCCTTCACGAAATATCCATGTCTGCGTGTCCCAGTTGTCACCGTGTCCTCGTCGTCCCAATATCCGCGAGGGAGAGGGAAGGGAGGCAGTGAGGTGACTAATGATGTGTCCTCCCAGACTCATGTCCTCCTTCTTCTCACTGTGGAATTAAACCCGTCCTCTGCAATCCTCGACGTGATCCGCTGTCTTGTAACTATAGGAAGGCCTAGAGGAGGGTTAAATGTGTGAGGGGAGTGGTGGGGGAGGATGTTTTATTGCCGTGTAGGGAGAAGAGGAGGAAGAGGAGGCGATAAGGCATACGGAGGGTGGGAACGTTCTTCAAGAGAGAGTTGCATTTCGTAAACAAGTAAGCAGTGTGTCGTCTCCGTGTCACAGTAAGAAATACGGAGATAAATGGCAGAGCGGGCAGATCGAGGGGAAATAGGACACCGCAAGGACATATCTGTGTTCGGGGAAGGAGGTGAGAACGAGAGAAGAGGAAGTGAGGGATGGGGGTGGGGGGAGGGTGCGAGGTGAAGGTGGTGACAAGAGAAGACAGGGAACATAGAACAGTTTCCGGTAAGGCGATGCTCGTTGTATCCTTGCTGGGTCGAAAAGTGGCCACCCCAACCCAGCCACCTCTCAACTCTCCCTTCCTACCCAAACCTCCCTGTCAGTCATCCTTCACTGACCACCACCACCACCACCACCACCACCACCACCACCACCACCACTACTTTCCCCTTTATATCTTTCTCATTCTTATAATATTAGACTCTGCTCAGAATACCATGGATGTCTCTCAGAACAGTATCTACCTTTCCGCTTCCCGCCGCTCCCGCCACGCCGCCTCCCCAGTCCCCACGCCGCCACACCTGTCACAACACTCCCAGGAAGGGCTGCTGCGGGTCAGGGGGGAGGGGTCAGGTGCGGCTCCCCCTTGTGATTGTTTGTCAACACCGTCATAATACCCACAGGAGTTCCCAAGGGTCGTGTCTGCCGGGGAAGGAGGGAGGGAGGAGGAAAGGGAGAGGGAAGAATGGGGAGGAGATAGGGAAAGGCAAAAGGGAGGAGGAAAGGGAAAAGCGATACATTATACCTCCTTGTGCCTCCCCTTCCTCAGGAGCGAGTTATTTTTGGTGTGAAAATATTTATTACCCAGTTCCCCGTTTCATGATATTATTTCAAAGCTGGAAGTGTCTTTTATGTGGCAAACACAAAAACAGCTTACCTCGTCGGTGAAGGTTATTACCCTTGAATAAACCAAACACTTGTTTATAAAAGGACATTCAGCATAACTTCATATTATACATTCTATTTTATTGCAGAAGGAAAATATTAAGCTATTATTCAGCCAAAAGAGAGAGGGAAAAAATCTCTACAGCATACAGTCAAATCATCTAGTCTTGAAATCCATTATTGAGAATGAACTTGGCATACAGTTGAGTATTGACCTTAATTTACCTTTGGATTGAATGCTAGAGATGATAAACAGAAACACCTGCTCCGTGTATTAGTGTCACCATGGTAAGGCGTCCCGGCAAGCTTGTCAGTATTAGTTGCTGGACACGGGTGTTGCGCGGCGTCTTTGGCTCAAGCTGGACGCGTTGTGTTATTGTTACTAGAATTACTATTATCATTAAGTACTTTCAGGGCTTCCTCCCGCATCTCGCTCCCTGCTGACTCTTGCGATGGGATCTGGCGGGCTAATAAACACACGCAGTTTGACAGATTATGGTGTGTAATGAACTGATGAGTCTTATACATTATTTTTCTGCGCCGCACCCGAAGTGTCAAGAAGTGAGGAGACGCGGGACTCAGCGCCTCCTGTCAGGCTACTTGAGAATCATGTACAGAATACAATTACCAATAGAAAAGTGAAAAAAGTGTAGTAAATAGGGTATCAATAAATATGGTTTAGTGGTACAAACGCTCACCCATGCACACACGCGCGCTCGCACATACACTCATCAGAGAATTGCAGGATAGCTAAGAAATCGGTCTGGCGACTCTTTGGGCATCACTCTCCATCCGCTAGATACGAGTTCGATTCCCGTAAGTTGTCCTGAAGGCCCGAGTAGGAACCGGCGTCCTCCAGGGCCCCAGGGAGGGAGGTCACTGCCATATTGGGAGGCGCTGAAGGAGTGAGGGCGTGGTGGAGACCCTGATAGGACTCCTGGAGGGTGCCTTGTCCTAGCTCAGCAGCAGGGAGGACCTGGGGTGGCGGGGAGGGGTTCATAACCCCATGGTGTGGAAGTACCGGGTCATGGGGGACGCCTTCTTCAGTGTTTGTCTTGCTGGTGTTGTCCACGTGTGTTGCTAAGGTGCAGGTGGTCTTGGTTCTGCTGCAGGAGTCGCGGCTCGTGCCTTCCTGCTGCTGCTGCTGCTGCTGTTGCTGCTGCTGCTGTGGCGGTGCTTGCTGGTACTCAGGTTTAGCGTCACTCTCCACCTGCTGCTGTTGTGCTTGTTTACTCTCATACTGCTGCTGTTGCTGTTGTTGCTGCTGTTCTAGTTCCAGTCGCTGCTGTTCGAGTTGCTGCTGCTGCTCCAGTTGTTGCTGCTGCTGTCGTTTCATAGCAAGCTGGCCGCTCTTAGTCCGCTTCCACTTCATGCGTCTATTCTGGAACCACACCTTTACCTGCCGCACGTGAGAGACCGTTATTAGTTCAACTTTGCAAACAAGAACGTTGTCTGCCTCACTCTGGGTTCTGTGGTCTTCCCTCCTTGCATCTTTCTTAAAACAAAATATACATTAAAAAATATTCAATTACTACTACTAGCACCACCACCACCACCACCACCACGACTACTACTACTACTACTACTACTACTACTACTACTACTACTACTACTACTACTACTACTACTACTTCTAAAAGCACCACCACCATTACCACCACTACTACTTCTATAACAAATCTGGCCCTTACCTGTCTCTCGGTGAGGTCGAGCGAGACGGCAATCTCGTAGCGGCGGAGACGAGTGAGGTAGTTAGAGTGCTGGAACTCCGCCTCCAACTCCCTGATCTGGTGCTTGGTGAAGGCCGTGCGCTCCTTCCGTGGTTTCCCCAGCAGGTCACCTTTTAGCGTCTCCTCTGAAAGGAAAAGAAGAAAACTGCTGACCTATTGTCATGTGGTAGGAAGTTTTTTCTGCTGCACATTCTTATGTAGTTTGTTGTATCACTCTAACACAACGCTTCTTCTTTTTTCATCTTGTAATGTTATAATGTTTGATAGATGTTGTTTGTGATCAATGTGTGTGTGTGTGTGTGTGTGTGTGTGTGTGTGTGTGTGTGTGTGTGTGTGTGTGTGTGTGTGTGTGTATGAGGAGAGTTGTGAGTACTGCTGATGTAAGGTGGAGTAATGGAGTGAGGGATGGAGGGAATGGAGATGGGCGGAATAGCATCTCATTACTGCTGGACAGCCTCATTTTGTCTTGCTGTGGAGACAGTTCAGGCCGACATGCCGGCAGGCAGTCAGGGAGGCCATTGGGATCACTGCGCATTTCTCAACAGCCCACAAAAGAGGGCGCCACAAGCCACGATTCCCTAGCATGCTAACCGTTGCTGCATCACTGCCGTATTACAAACATCACTAAATTGCATCAAACCGCACCACATCGCGCCACGCCACGCCACGCCACGCCACATCCCAGTTTTTGTATCACCCCGTCGGCGAGAACCAGTTTACCACATCATATCGTAACTCACAGCCACACCACACTCTGCCACACTGCAGTACGCCGCGCACTAACTTTTAGCCACCACCATAATAAAGAAAACTAACAAGCAGCTCAGAAAATTATATAGAGTACATTTAAGCACATTGTTACTTATCATTGTTACTAATTCTACTACTAATGCTGTTGGTGATGGTGATGGTGCTGGTACTGATGCTGATGCTGATGCTTATGCTGATGCTACTACTACTACTACTACTACTACTACTACTACTACTACTACTACTACTACTACTACTACTACTACTACTACTACTACTACTACTACTACTACTACTACTACTACTACTACTACTACTACTACTACTACTACTACTACTACTACTACTACTACAATCTCCCTTCTTATTCACAGTCATCTAATGCATTACAAAACACTCACTTCCTCATCCCAGGCCACAAATATTCAACCACACCCTGATTTTTTCTCCCCATGCATACCAGCTGTGCATGTGTGCATGTGTGTGGGGGAGGGGAGAGGGTGGCCAGAGAACAATGGGGTGCCAGCCGCTACAAGCACCCACGGCACCCTCACCCGGATGTCAAGTGCCGCGTCCGGGTAGGGGTTGTGTTGGCACTGAAGGGAAGAGAGTGGTGAGGGGGTGGCTGACTGAGGGATGGAGAGGAGGAAGGAGACGGGGGGGGAGACAGAAGAAAAGGATAGACTAGAGAGAGAGAGAGAGAGAGAGAGAGAGAGAGAGAGAGAGAGAGAGAGAGAGAGAGAGAGAGAGAGAGAGAGAGAGAGAGAGAGAGAGAGAGAGAGAGAGAGAGAGAGAGAGAGAGAGAGAGAGAGAGAGAGAGAGAGAGAGAGAGAGAGAGAGAGAGAGAGAGAGAGAGAGAGAGAGAGAGAGAGAGAGAGAGAGAGAGAGAGAGAGAGACTGTTGCTTAGATATCAAAATTATGGGAGTAGATACAACAAAGAGCAGGAGGGCGAGACAGAAAGACTTTAATAACAGGAGACAGAAAGAGGAGGAGGAGGGAGAGGAGGAAGAGGAGGAAGAGGAGGAAGAGGAGGAAGAGGAGGAGTAGCAGCTAATGGGTACGAGGTTGACAGAAGGTCGTGGGTAATCCGCAAACAAAACAGTGACGCCCCCAATCGCATCCATTTCCCGTCCAAGTGATGCCTTATCCTCACCAGGCATCTCTTACCCGCCCCAGGAACATTAAGCCATCACCTGACACTCCACATAGACGGGATGAGTCAGTAGGGGACGGAGGGACAGACGGAGAGAGGCAGGCAGACAGGCGAGGGAGGTCGGATGGCGGGGGACGCGAGGTCTTGTCTTGTCTTACTTCGCGTCACTCTTAGGATTTACAGTCGGCCACACAAGCTCGTGGTGGGCGGGTGTCGGGTGGGTGGTGGTGGATGGGATAGCAGGGAAAGATGGTTGCTATCTTCCTCCTAGGCTGATGAGGCCCCGTATCAGTGTCAGACTGCCAGATAAGGAAGTGACAGCTGGTGTTAGGGGCGCGGCTCGTACGGGTATGCGGATAGAGGCACCTGTTGGATAATTTCTCGTTGGGTTCTTGTCACGCAGGGGAAAGATCTGACTGTCTCCCTCTCACTTGTGCTCTCATATTTAGACACCGAGATTCGTTTTCTTCATCTCAATGTTGGATAATTTCTCCTTTGGTTCTTGTTACGCAGGGGAAAGATCTGAATTTGTTCTGAGGAAACATCGGCCAACTCTCCGCTCATGAATCTAAGATGTGAAATCCACTTCTTGATTTTGTCGCTTCCACCACAATAACATCACATTACTGACATATGACACACACACACACACACACACACACACACACACACACACACACACACACACACACACACACACACACACACACACACACACACACACACATACACACACACACACACAGGCGACCGTGGTGGTGGTGAATTACACACACACACACACACACACACACACACACACACACGAAATTGAAAAAAATGACAACTATATTTCATAAGAATTCTCTGTGAAGCATCTAACCAATGAATGTTAGGACTTAGAGTCGACGAGAAACGTTTCCAAAGAACTCCTAGTGCCTAAGATCAAGAGTCACATCCTCGTCACTTCGGTAACCATCCGTTTCTCTTGTTGTAGCTTTCGCGTCTTTAAGCGCCATAAGAAAAGACGGCAGTATAAACAAGGGCATGGGCTGAAGAGAGGCACTTAAGTATCTGTAGTTGTTCACGCAATCTCGCACATCTTCCGCAAGTACTGTTTTTAGGGCGGAGCAGAAGCCGCCACGACCCACCGCAGTCACCGATCCCCTGCGTCATGATCTTGATAATTGTGTGTAATTGGCGCGTCGTGTGATGAAGAGGCGCAGATTGTGGCGCGCTTCAAGGATCTGGTCTGGATTTCTAAAGGGCGTCGGGTGGTTGTGTCGGGACAAAGATACGTGTTGGGCTGCATGAATATATTAAGCTGTTGGTGGCCTCCGCTGGTGGCGCGAGGATGCATATATATATTTACTCTTACGTTACTTTGCTTCTTTCTTTATGGTCTTGTTTGGTGGTTTATTTCCTAAAACAGACGTGACTTTGACTTTATGTGTGTGTGTGTGTGTGTGTGTGTGTGTGTGTGTGTGTGTGTGTGTGTGTGTGTGTGTGTGTGTGTGTGTGTGTGTGTGTGTTTTTTCTTTTTTTTTCTGTGTGAAGGATCCTAATGTTGACAACTATAACCATTCCCTTCATGTCTTTGTAAAAATCTGAGTTTTTAGAGTATTCCTAAACAAAAAAGCGGGAAATACTACCACCACCACCATCGCCACCACCACCACCACCACCACCATCACCACCACCAGCAGCAGCACCGCCACCACCACCACAAGCACCACCACCACAACTACCACCACGACCGCCACCACCACCACCACCACCACCACCACCACCACCACCACCACCACCACCACCACCATGATAGATCCAAACCAAACGCATAATTTTCTTTAACAATTTCGTAATTTCGACACACACACACACACACACACACACACACACACACACACACACACACACACACACACACACACACACACACACACACACACACACACACACACACACACACACACACACACACACACACACACTCTCTCTCTCTCTCTCTCTCTCTCTCTCTCTCTCTCTCTCTCTCTCTCTCTCTCTCTCTCTCTTTCATAAATACCAAGAGGCGTCACTTACAATATATACTTGGAAGTGGAACATGTGGAGGTATTTTTCATATTCCCCCCCGCTTCTTCTCATTCCTTCCTTCTTTCATGTGTCCCTTTTTTTGCCGAAGATAATAGCAGCAAATCACCGCAATTGGTCTGCTCGGGGAAATTGACCATGAAGGAGCCTCTTACTTATGGTAGTCAAGGCTCGGGGGTCATATTTCTCTCTCTCTCTCTCTCTCTCTCTCTCTCTCTCTCTCTCTCTCTCTCTCTCCCGGAACGTCGCTGTGTCTTCGTCTCTCAAGTCTATTTTTGCTTCCTCGTCTTTGAGTTGTAAAAAAAATAAAGTTTCATCCCCGTTGCTGTCGCCTTGGATATATTAAGTATGGGGACATTCTCTCTCTCTCTCTCTCTCTCTCTCTCTCTCTCTCTCTCTCTCTCTCTCTCTCTCTCTCTCTCTCTCTCTCTCTCTCTCTCTCTCTCTCTCTCTCTCTCTCTCTCTCTCTCTCTCTCTCTCTCTCTCTCTCTCTCTCTCTCTCTCTCTCTCTCTCTCTCTCTCTCAACTCAACTCTCATCATCACTCTTTTCTTATCTCTCACTCCCGCATCTTCATCTATTCCCACTTTCACAAATCCTCCTTCTCAACTCTCTATCCCCACTCCTTTTCTCCATCCTGCTCCTCCTCCTCCTCCTCCTCCTCCTCTTACTACTATACTGCTATCACTATCACTACCATTGTTTGCCGGCAGCAACATCAACACCCATGACTATTTTCATCACCATCTTGAATATAACATCACGAACATTACCATCACCACCACCACCACCATCATCCTCCTCCTCCTCATCATCATCATTATCATCATCATTATCTTCGTCGTTGTCGTTTTCCTAAAGCCCCCATCCCCTTCCCTCCACGCTAGCATTTACTATATCCTCGTAATGACACTGCTATGTCACTCCCACCGAAGAGAGAGAGAAAAAAAATATGGGGAAAAAAAGTGGCCACAAAAACCAGTTGGTGGTGGCCGGGTCGCGCTCAACGCCTGGCCCTCTGACGTAGCTGTGACGTGCGCGTGACGTCAGTACGACGGAGGCTCAGGTGGGGGACGCAAGACAAAAGAGCATTCGGGGTTGGGTTTCGACGCAGATGGGTAATCACGCTATGTTGCCGACTTGACTTGATTTAGCAAGCCAACAGGATCTTCTCGTCTCGTCTCGTCTCGCCCGCGTCTCATATGGCACGCAGAAAGGCGGATGAAGAAAGGGACCCAAAAGAAAATGTAGTAATAATAGAATTCGCCAAGGATGCAAATTATGACTATCCGACTTGCCCCCAACAACTGTGTGACTCACCCGAGGCGGCTCTTCTGCTCTTCTGCCCCGCGCGAGTCCGGAGGCATGTCTTCTTTGTGGTTACGAGAGCTTTTGACTTTCTCACTCATTCTACCCCACTCTCGCCCCTCACTTCCCGGAATTAAGGCCACGGCGCCCCCTGTGGATGAGTGCTATCCCTGGGGTTGTTGACTCCCTGTGGCCACAACAAGACGAAAAGGAGGGCGAAAGAGGCAGAAATTAAGAAGGTCGAGATCTTCCTCCTCCTACTTTTTCTTCTGCTCTTCTTCATCCTATTCCTTCTCTCCTTCGCACCTGTCACGTACCTGTCACACGCTCCTCTACCAGTAGTAGGATTTAAGTAGTTTGTGTGCCACAGATAAAGACTGAAGGATCTCATACCAATCCTTCCCTCCTCTTATCCTAACTCGCTAACGTATTCCTACCTTCATTCCTTCCTTTCTTTCTCAACATCTGGTATTATCTCTATCGGTATATTTATTGCTATACAACTACTACTACTACTACCACTATTACTACTACTGCTACTACTACTACTACTACTACTACTACTACTACTACTACTACTACTACTACTACTACTACTACTATTACTACTGCAACTACTACTACTATTATTACTACTGGTGGTGGTGGTGGTGGTGGTGGTGGTGGTGGTGGTGGTGGTGGTGGTGGTGGTGCTGCTGCTGCTGCTACTACTACTACTACTACTACTACTACTACTACTACTACTACTACTACTACTACTACTACTACTACTACTGCTATATCATGTTTCATATCCAAGGTATTTATTTCATCATGTGTCGCATTTCAAACAAGATTCGAAGTAGAATTTTTTTTTTTTTCCGCAAGAAGATAAATGATAGTTAAAAGTTCCTTCTAACCACCTTGTTTTTCCGACACGGATGCGAGAGCTCTGAGACATGGAGAGGCACAGAGGGAGGAGAAGAGTAATTACCGGCTGAAAAAGAGGCGAGGAAAGACCAGGAGAGGGGAAAAACAAAAGAGGAAGACGCTGAAAACCTACATGAAGAAACGTCTCCTGGTTTCCCATGTCACTGTTCCTGATTAAGTGTTGCTGATGTGTTGCACAGGGAAGATGCGGCGTGAAATTAATATAAAAGAAAGGAACGTAAGGGGAGATAAGAGCGGTCAGAGAAAAGTAGGATATAATGGGGGGAAGAATAAGGAAGTAGGATGAAGATAAGAAAGAATACATCAGGAGTGAAGGAGAGGAAATGGATATAAGAAAACGATGAGAAAAGGAGGATACAAAGGAGGAAAAGAATAATAAAGTAATTTAAAGATTAAAAATATGTGAGTGAAAGAGAGAAGGAGAGAGAAAAACAAAACGGGAGAGTTGTATAAGGAAAATGTAAATGTAAAGAAAGAGGTATAAAAAGAGAAAGGAGAAAGAAGCAGGATGTGAAGCGGGTGGGTGAGCGAGGGGAGGGACAAGGAAGTAGGAGAAAAGAGAGGGGAGTGAGGGGAATTAGGAAGCGTAAAGGAGAGATAAATATGACAAAATACATGGCTAAAGGGAGTGAAAAAAGAGATGAAGGGGAGAAAGTGCGTAAAAGACTGCATAGAAGAAAGGAATAAGAAACAAGGGAAGGATGATGGAGCGTAATAAGGAAGCGGTTAAAGAGAAGATGGATACAGGATTGAGGTGGAGAAGAAAACAAGAAACACGAGAAAGAGGAATGGCTGTAGGGGAGAAAAAAACAAGGAGGGGCGGAGGATTAGGAGACAGAGAGAGAGAGAGAGAGAGAGAGAGAGAGAGAGAGAGAGAGAGAGAGAGAGAGAGAGAGAGAGGTAAAGAAACAACCCAGTATACTTCAATCGCTAGTAGAGGAAAAAAATATTGCTGTAAAATTACGTCAAAAAAAAAAAAAAAAAAAACTGGATAGTGGAAGAATAATCACGAAGAGAAAATTAGACGAAAAAAAAAAAACCCTTCATGATTGGAAAAGGAAAGAAAATGCAGTAAATAAATAAAAAGGAAGTGAGAAAGGAGAGAAAAGAAAATATACACTTGGGGTTTGAATCTCTCTCTCTCTCTCTCTCTCTCTCTCTCTCTCTGTTTTGCATAATTTTTCCGAAAAAAAACAGAAAAATATAAAACCATACAAAAAGTTGATAATAAACTGCAAATCAAACGACACGCAAGAAATCACGAATAAAGAGAGAGAGAGAGAGAGAGAGAGAGAGAGAGAGAGAGAGAGAGAGAGAGAGAGAGAGAGAGAGAGAGAGAGAGAGAGAGAGAGAGAGAGAGAGAAAGAGAGAGAGAGAGAGAAGTGCCTCTGTTCACATTCTTTCCTAAAGCAGATAAAGGTGATGAAGTGCCTCTGTTCACACTTTCACACACACACACACACACACACACACACACACACACACACACACACACACACACACACACACACACACACACACACACACACACACACACACACACACACACACACACACACACACACACACACACACACACAATTACTTAAAAAAAAATGAAAATTAAATGCATACTAGACTACACGCAAGAAATCAAGAAGAAACAGAGATATTGGAAAGGTGAAGTGTCATTTTATCGCAAATTCTTTCCCAAATCACTCACAAAAAAGGAAAAACTAAAAAGAAAAAAAGAATAACAACTGGCAAACTACAAATTAAGGCCCGTATACAGAAACGCTTTGCTCTTTCCTTACATCTGTTTTCCAAGGCCACAGAGATGATTAGCGGGCTTTTCAAGAGTGTTTCCCCAGTTTATAATGTAGAAATGTTGTCACTTTGCCTCTAGATCCATAAAAACACCTTTAGAAACTCGCGTCAATTTAAATAAACCCTCTTGAAATAGTGAAGGTAAAGCGAAGGAGTGTTTGAGAATGCGAGCCTAAACAACAAATACGAAATCAATACAAAAATATAAAGAATCTAAATGGCGATTCTTTCCGAAAATACTAAAAAAAAAAAACCCACAATAAATGAAATCAACAGACAATAAACTACAAATTAGATGACACGTAATAAATAAAAAGAGATGAAAAAAAACCTAAATGGCACATTCTTTCCGAAAACACACCATAATAAAGAGGAAAAACTACAAAAAAAAGGAAAACAACAGGCAATAGACTACAAATTAAACGACCTGTAATAAATTAAACCAAAAAAATAAAGAATCTAAGTTGTGAAGTGCCTCTTTATTGCACATTCTTCTCGATGACGTCTTGAATTCATAAGAGCAAAGAGTGCGCCTGCGCGTGGAGGGTACAAAGGCTGAAGACCTCAAGATCTCCTGAACGGGGTTGAGGGACCAGCACTCTCATAGTTTTACTTGTGCCTGTTCTGATTGGCTGTTGATAAGAAAGTTTTGCGAGTAATCAGAACCAGATGGAGAGAGAGAGAGAGAGAGAGAGAGAGAGAGAGAGAGAGAGAGAGAGAGAGAGAGAGAGAGAGAGAGAGAGAGAGAGAGAGAGAGAGAGAGAGAGAGAGAGAGAGAGAGAGAGAGAGAGAGAGAGAGAGAGAATGCTAATGAGACCATTTTCAAAAGTGTGCCTGCCAAGATCACGAAATTAAGCAACGTCTAAGAGAGAGAGAGAGAGAGAGAGAGAGAGAGAGAGAGAGAGAGAGAGAGAGAGAGAGAGAGAGAGAGAGAGAGAGAGAGAGAGAGAGAGAGAGAGAGAGAGAGAGAGAGAGAGAGAGAGAGAGAGAGAGAGAGAGAGAGAGAGAGAGAGACCATAAAAGCTTAAAACACACACTGCTGCTAAAAGGAAAGAGGAGCAAGAATATGAAGTCAGAAAAATGCAAAATAAACAAGATGAACTTCCTATGAAAATCCAATCAGTCTTACTTAAGCCGTCAAAATGTGGCGTTTGAGAGAGAGAGAGAGAGAGAGAGAGAGAGAGAGAGAGAGAGAGAGAGAGAGAGAGAGAGAGAGAGAGAGAGAGAGAGAGAGAGAGAGAGAGAGAGAGAGAGAGAGAGAGAGAGAGAGAGAGAGAGAGAGAGAGAGAGAGAGAGAGAGAGAGAGAGAGAGAGAGAGAGAGAGAGAGAGAGAGAGAGAGAGAGAGAGAGAGAGAGAGAGAGAGAGAGAGAGAGAGAGAGAGAGAGAGAGAGAGAGAGAGAGAGAGACTTGTTTTACTGAACTCCATTAGAAATACAAATCATTAACCTTTTCCTCACGAGAACACACACACACACACGCACACACACAAATACACACACACACACACACACACACACACACACACACACACACACACACACACACACACACACACACACACACACACACACACGTTGTTTGTCTTGTGGTTCCCGTCTCTCCACGCCTTACGACAGCGCACTTAGTTCCCCTGACGTATTGATCATCATTACTAAGACTCTGTACTCCCTTGTGACCTCATTTGCGTGCAGTAAAGACGAAGCTTTTCTTTCTTGTTCCTTTTTGGTTTAATTATGTCTTTGAGATTTTCTTTTCTTTTCTTTTATTTTCTTCTCTTTCTTGGGTGGCGAAATTTTTGAGGACATTTAGTTTCTTTTGGGGATTTTTTAGATCTATTTGTTTATATTGGGTGTATCTGTGTGCTGTGGTGATGGTGATGGTGGTTGTGGTTGTGGTGGTGATGGTGATGGTGATGGTGGTTGTGGTGGTGAGTGTGTGTGTGTGTGTGTGTGTGTGTGTGTGTGTGTGTATTTACCTAGTTGTATTTACCTAGTTGTAGTTTTACAGGGCCTGGGCTTTATGCTCGTGTGGCCCCGTCTCCATATCTACACTTATCCAATTTTTCTTTAAATGTATGTGTGTGTGTGTGTGTGTGTGTGTGTGTGTGTGTGTGTGTGTGTGTGTGTGTGTGTATATGCTATGTGAAATACTACTACTACACTACTACTACTACTACTACTACTACTACTACTACTACTACTACTACTACTACTACTACTACTACTACTACTACTACTACTACTACTACTACTACTACTACTACTACTACTACTACTACTACTACTACTACTACTACTACTACTACTACTACTACTACTACCACCACCACCATCACCACCACCACCACCACTACGCTCAACTCTGTCCCAAATCAACACCCTCTTCGTCCGTGGCAATGAACACCCGAGCGATTAGTGTTCGGCGTTTCTCTCCTCACAGATACTCATAATGACACCGGTGACTGACTTCATGTTTGGACTCACGCAAACAAACAGTCGTGGCATTGAGCTAATTTGCCATTGACAAGACAGTTCAACCCGCCCCACGCCCCTCACCACCACACACAGAGACCAGTCAGTTTGTCTCAGTGTTTGCGTCTCTATTCATTCACCTTTTTATTCCTCATGTTAAACCAATATTTACCAGACACAGACTCACAGTTAGCTCTCCTTCTTCTCCTCCTCTTCCTCCTTTTCTTCCTCTTTCTTTGTCTTTCATATATTGTAAATTATTTTCGCTTCTTTCTTTCGCTTTTGTATTTTTCTTTCCTCTATTTTTTCATCTACTTTATTTCTTCTTCATCTTCCTCCTCCTCCTTCCTCCTCCTCCTCCTCCTCCTTTTCTCCTCCTTTCGTTCTAGTTTTCATATATCGTTGATTATTATAATTATTTTTCTATCTTTCTTTTACTTCTCTTCTTTCTTTCCTTTACTTCATTTTCTCCTCGTCTTGCTAATCCTGTTCCTCTTTCTCACTTCGTTCATTTTTCTGTCTTACTCCCTGCTTTGTTTCCGTCGCGCGAGTAATTTTCACTCATTTATTCTCGCAGTTCCAAGACTGATTGGGAACTATTTGTCGGTGTAACGCGACATTCATATTTCATTGTTCTTGTTTGTTATTTTGGATCAGCGGTAACCTTGGGGCGCTGTGTTGTGTAGTGGGTATAGAGTAACTCGGCCATGTATGTGTTGCGTGTGTGTGTGTGTGAGAGAGAGAGAGAGAGAGAGAGAGAGAGAGAGAGAGAGAGAGAGAGAGAGAGAGAGAGAGAGAGAGAGAGAGATGTGGGGGGTAAGGAAAGGTCACAGGGGGGAAACAGCTGGCAGGTGATTAGTTACCAGGCCAATGCTGAAGGAGAGACGGGACACACAAGCACAGACACAGGCACAAACAACCCTGACCACAGCAGATGGTAGTAGTAGTAGTAGTAGTAGTAGTAGTAGTAGTAGTAGTAGTAGTAGTAGTTGTAGTAGTAATTTTTCCCTTTGACTCATACATACAGTGGTTCCTTCATCCTGGTCTACCTCTCCCGCTACGTTCGTATCTAAAGTAGAGGTTTCTGAGGGGAGATTAAGGAGCGTAAAACCGTATCCCTGCCGGCGTCCTCCCCTCGTTATGGTGAGAGAGAGTAAAGGGTACGAGGGAAGAGAGAAGAGGGGAGGTGTGTTCTTCCCTTCCCCGCAAATCTGTCACTCTGAGAATAATTTCCACGGGACATCATAACAAAGACTCGAGGGAACAAGAGTACTACTGCCCAAAGGGAAAGGGAGGAAAGGGAGGGGGAAGGGAGAGGTAAGTAGAGGGTATGTGAGGATGGAAGGAAGAGAGGTAAAAGACCCACCCACCCATCTACGTCTCTTTCGTCCACCAACCCTTACCTCCTCTCCTCCGTGTCTTACAGTAGCTCTATTTGTTTAATTTTTGCTTTGCGCACTCGCGCGGATGTTTTGAGAGGGAGAGAGGGAGGGCATTGAAAGAGCTTCGATTTCGAAAAAAAAAAAAAAAAAAAAGTTGAGGCTGAGAATCAAATTTGTCATTTATTTCAACTTTGATATTTTTCTCTTCATTTCTAAGTTAAATTTCCGAATTGTTTTTGAAAAATTACGTAAAACAGTAAACAAACGAACAAATATCTGAGTATTTTAATAAATAAAAAGAGAAATAAATCATAATTTTCCAAAGAAATATCGAGTTTCGTCGTTGCGTTTATGGCATTTAAGTAGATGTAATGGAGGCTAAAGGTTAACACTGTGGATTTGTCTCTGTTATGTGTGCATAATGTGCCAGTGACTTCTTGACGTGAAATCTGTCCATTTCACTTCCACTCCAAACAGCTTCCTTTAGTCCTTCTGAAATGCACGATTGGTACAGACACGCTTGTTCCATATGTGCTGCTTGCGATGCATGCCATAGTTACATTTCTGACAATGCACACACCTCAGTACTCTCGTCAGTGTGGTGCACTGTGTGGGCGCGACAGTGCGTGGTGTGCCTTAATTCCCTCTGCGGTGCAGCAGGCGGCCGATGCGGTTGTTAGGGGTAGTCATTTTAATTCATTTTATCTATCTTTTTATGTCATTCTAACTCAATTACTGAAAACTGAAAAATAATGTAAACTTCATTTAGTATTTCAATGTTCATTTGTTCTATTACCTTTAAGTCATAGAGAAAATAATGAATGTGGAGTCCTTATATGAGTTCTTGTTTCTTTAACAGCCTGTCACAATAATGGGATAGTCCTGAGCTCTGTGACGTCTTTTATTACCTTAAATCATGGAAAAATAAAGAAAAAATGAAACATTGTCATATAATGAATGTTTGTTTCTTTGACAGGTCCTTGCAATGATGGGATTATGCTGAGCTGCAGGGACACAGAAGACCCGCGGGCAGTCAGCCATCCCGCCTCGTCTCTAAGCAGGGCACAATGAACTGAGCTTCCACTGAGGCTTTGGCACAATATTCCAGCTAGCTCCATTCGCCACAGCCACCAAAACTCTGAACTACTCCAGGAAACCCGAACTTTCATAAGGTATTGTACTATTATCTTGAAGCGTTTGACAGTAGTATTAGAGTATGTAATTCAGAAATATTCTAGTTCATCTTCGGTTAAGTCTTGCACGGGACTTTTCTTCCTCGCCAGGACTTGCACGCAAAAAAATGAAGGATGACATTTCTATTGTATGAATATATTTGAAAGCAGTGTTGTATCGGGAATGTAAATCTATACTGTGATTTATGTAACGGGAAATCTGTATTGGTATAAGAATGGGACTGTTCGACTGATTGATTTGTGGGCCGCACCAATCGGGTATGGTGCCGAGGGACTGCAGGAAATTATTATGTAGCAATGATGTGAAGGCGGAAGAACACTGATTGCATCGTCACTCACTCACCGCCAATAAAAATATCTAACAAGGAGTATACAAGAATCATGTTACTCAAGGTATATTTATTAACCCTAATGGCTTCCCTTCTTGAATAGCATAATGACGATCCGGAAAATGAAAGACAGGGCAGACTAGACGCAGAGACAAAGACAGATAAGTTTTGCTACGATGACCTGTAAAATGTGCAAGGTCAGAATGGAAGCAATGAATAGAGAATCGTGGGGAGTTTAATTGTTTTAAAGTGAGACGTAGAGAGACTATAGATAAAGAAAAATGTTGAATATTAGAATGCTAGGGAGAAGGATGAGGAGAGGAGGAGTAAGAGGAGGAAGAGTAAAACGAGGAGGAGTAGTAGGAGAAGGAGGTGGAGGAGGAGAAGGGAAATGAGGAAGAAGAGGACACAGAAGAAGGAGGAGATGTGTAATGGATCTCAGTATCAGGGAGTCGTTATTTTTATCCCAAATCACGTTCCGACTCACAAGTGCCAGTAATTAGTAATGAGATACGAGAGGCGCCCTGACTTGTGGAATTTAGGTGATGTCATGCACGGTGTAGTGTTTGTGTTGGTGCTGTTTGTGTTGTTTGTCACATGATATGACTAGGTGGTCCTGAAAGCAGTGCTGGTGTACACGCCACTGGAAAATTAGGATATCAACTTACCTTTGCATCTTATGTATATTGTTAGTTTTAGTGTAGATTCTAGGAACGGAGCCGTGTGTGTGTGTGTGTGTGTGTGTGTGTGTGTGTGTGTGTGTGTGTGTGTGTGTGTGCGTGCGTATGTTTCAGTGACGTCGTCTTCATATATTTACTTGGTCTTATTCTCCGTACAAAGATAGCATGACTAGATGGTTTTGGGTGGTGGTTGTGACATGGCGGCGGCGGCGGCAGGCGGGCGGGCGGTGGTGGTGGTGGTGGTGGTGGTGGCAGCAGTAGTGGTGGTAGTAGTAGTGGTAATTGCGGTATTGTGTTCGTATGCTAAACAATATCCTTGATGTTAAAGTCTCGCCCTTATGTGTTTACTTTACCCACCACTCTGCACAACCACCGCCGCGTCACCAATCCCGTTACAGCCTCGTCACCGCCCCGTCACCGCCCCTGTCACTGCCCCCGTCACTAGAGTCAAGGGAGGGCGTGAAGGAATCCTGAGACGTCTTTGGGTGCCTCTCGGTGTGCGTTACGGGCGGTGGTGGCGGCACACTCCGGTCACACGCCCTCTTTCTCTCCGTCACGTGTTACCGCCCGCCACTGCCGCGCCGCTTCCCTCCGCGTCACGGCATCTCCTTCTGTTCCCCTCACGCTTGTCTCACTGTTTAGTCTTTCTCTCTCTCTCTCTCTCTCTCTCTCTCTCTCTCTCTCTCTCTCTCTCTAATTCATTTCCTCATTTTATATCCTTTATTTCATCATTTCCTTTCTATTTCTATTTCGTTTCCTGCTGTCCCTTCTTTTTCTTCATTCCTCCTCCTCCGCTGTTATTTTTGTTTGTTTTTACGTTTTTTTTTTCAATATTTCCGAATTTCGTATATTTTGTATCTTTCATTCCTTTCTTCTGTCTCCAATTATCTATGCCTTCTCCTCCTCCTATCTTATTTTTTTTTTTTCTTTCTTAATTTCTTTTTCCTCACTTTGTTATATATGCTGACTCTTCTCCCTTCATTCTGTTATTACTAGTATTTTATATTCTTCTCTCCTTGCTTCTGTTTCCAATTATGCATGTCTTCTCCTTTAATCCTTTTCCCCGCTGGCTGCCTTCTTTTCCTCCCATAACTTTCATCTCCTCCGTATTTACTTCCTCCCTCCTTGGCTACTGTCTGTCGCTGCGCCTCCTCCCATCCCTCGTATTATTTACCTCTCCCTCTCCATCTCTTTCTACACTATATCATTATTTCGACCCTTCTCAGGTTTCTGCCTTTTTAACCCTCTCGCTCTCACCTCCTCTCCTCCTTCGAGTCGCGTCACGCTTTCAAAAATATTAATTAGAACCCGAGAGCGAACGGGAATGAGTATTAATGGAGGTCGTTAACGGAGGAGGAACTGGGCTGAGGCAATGGGTACGGGTTAAGTGAACCATGTGGGTGCTCGCTTTCACTCCGCCGGGTAGGGTGACGCTTAAAAATTCCTCAGCAGCTGCTTGAGGCAATTTGCATTTACGTCCGTCATTTTCAAAGCATTTCAGCTACAATTGCCTCGCCTCTTCTTGACAATGCGGGTTTTGTGGCGTCCCTAAGGAAAATATTTGTTCCCGGTGTAACCCAAGGCGACACAATAACATGAGTTGTCTCTTAATGCGACTGAGAAAACACGGAGCTGCTGTTTTTCCTCGCTGATATGTTTATGGAGGCGAGCGCTGGAGGGGCTCACCTTCCTGCGGCGATGGGAGAAAGGGAGATCACCGCAGCCATACATACCTGCGTACTGTACTGTACCTGTTAGGGCAAGATGGGATTCATGCTTCTTACCTGTGGCTTCAGTAGCATCCTGAGGGACTTCATTGCGGGGTTCAGACACCAGGGAGCC
>NC_059278.1:20194488-20251988 GCF_017591435.1 Portunus trituberculatus | reverse complement strand
GATTGATTGATTTGATTTGATTAATTTATTGCGCAATTGCGCCAGGCAACACAATACATTATACATATTAGCAATGCAGTCAGCATGGAGCACCCACATTCACACACACACACACACACACACACACACACACACACACACACACACAGGCAAACAATACCACGCAGGGCAAAGAGTTTATATCATCAAAACCTTAATAAATGCCACGCAGGGCAAAGGGTTAATATCCACAAAATCCTGGATGTCTTAATAACATTTCCTCCAGAACGTTATGAGCTAGATGATAGCGGCAAACAGCATCCAGTGACAGTCCTTGGGGTAGGAGATGGCTGACAACGGGGCATTCCATGCAGTAGTGCTGAATGGTGTTGGAGAGAGGAGCTCGACACAAGCGACAATCGGTGTAGGGAGGCTCGCCCTCCACCCCGGCAATCTGCCACGGTGGACGGAAGCCCAGCCGTAGACGTGCGGAGACCACGTTGTGCCTGCGAACCATGAGACACCGGCGGCGATAGGTGTACTTGTGGCGGCAGACAGACTCGTAGTGTTGGATGGTGATACTGTGGGGCCTCTCGTTATCCCGGCGGCGTTGCTCAGGCAAGAGGGCAGCGGAGCGAATCTTGGAGAGGTAGCATGGCAGGGAAAGAGGGAGTCCATCAGCACGAAAGGGGAGACAGCAGGCTTCCTTCGCTGAGAGGATGGATGGATGGATTTTAATCCTTCGCTGAGAGAGAGAGAGAGAGAGAGAGAGAGAGAGAGAGAGAGAGAGAGAGAGAGAGAGGAGAGAGTGGGGAAGGTAAAATAACAACTACCTCTGCTATCAAATATTCTTAGGTATGTAAAAGCAGGACTGGTCATGGAGACGTTGGTAAAATAACAACTACCTCTGCTATCAAATATTCTTAGGTATGTAAAAGCAGGACTGGTCATGGAGACGTTGGTTATGACCAATATGACACACACACACACACGTTCCGTACAACGTCTGGCAGTCTCGTCAGAGACTGCACACAGTGAATTACATACACACACACACACACACACACACACACACACACACACACACACCCGGTAGCTCAGTGGTTAGAGGGCTGGCTTCACAAGCCAGATGACCGGGGTTCGATTCCCCGGCCGGGTGGAGATATTTGGGTGTGTCTCCTTTCACGTGTAGCCCCTGTTCACCTAGCAGTGAGTAGGTACGGGATGTAAATCGAGGAGTTGTGACCATGTTGTCCCGGTGTGTGGTGTGTGCCTGGTCTCAGACCTATCCCAAGATCGGAAATAATCAGCTCTGAGCTCGTTCCGTAGGGTAACGTCTGGCTGTCTCGTCAGAGACTGCAGCAGATCAAACAGTGAATCTCGTCATGTGCAGATAATACTGTAGTTTCTCATAAATATTTCTTCGTTTTCTAAGCAGTTTTAATCGGAGAAAATACGAGAAGACATGAACTATAGTATTTAAAAGCTTATTCCTTTAAGAGTTATTAAAGTTCTGATTTGTACATATTTTTTATTGAATCCTTTCATGAATTAGTTTACTTTACACGAAGGTGGTTTAGTTTAAATCTAGTTCCATTTTACTAAACTGACTTTCCTTAAGTGAAGGCAGTATGCAGAAGTGTGGTTTATAGCTGTGCAGTGTCCGATCTCCTGTAGTGAGGAAGGTTTCTAAGGGGTAATTCGCAGCTGGTTTCGGCTAGGAATGTGCAACAGAGAACGAAAATCAGCCGGCCGCTGCTCAATTGCTGCCCGAACCGCGGAACTACTCGGTCTGAAAAAAAAAAAAAAAACAGTACGTGTGTGTGTGTGTGTGTGTGTGTGTGTGTGTGTGTGTGTGTGTGTGTGTAGCTGACTCAAGACGCTGATGAAGCGCATCTGCGTGTCTGGAAGAGGGATTGGTAGGTGGCTGAGATATGTCGAATATCTAATAAAGATCACGGAGATATTCTTTATGTTAGTGTGTGCAATATAAAATGGAGAGTTTACTATTGCTAACCTGTTAAGTGTTTAGGGCTAATTAATATTTATCTCTCTGAGCTCGAGCTTTGCTTCATAACGTCCCTTTGTAGGTGTTATTTAGTTTATCTGCCTCGTGCTCACTGAACGGTCGCCCTCCACCTCTCCACTGAACTATAATGTAATGATTTAAGTGGAAATAATTGTTTTGTTTATGTAAAGAGACAAGAATAAGCCTAAGTTTGAAGGGTCATTCTGTCTCTCTATACAAGCATGACAGAGTGCTTTCGAAATGTAAAAGCTAATAATTAATGAGATGCGAGTATACGATGTCAGCATTCTCAAGGCAAAATGAACTATGCTAATGAAAATGAGTGAAAAGGATAGATAAAAAGAATTTCCTATAAAATATAAATAGAGAGAAGACTTTATCTGGCATCCATTCATTACCTTTTCCCTCCCCGCACACCGAGTCAAAAACTGAAGGGAAAGAAATGAAAACTTCTCGATGACGGAAGGAAAGGAGGAAAGAATTCTAATATTGAGAGACGAGAGGAAAAATTATAACTCAATCAGAGAGAGAGAGAGAGAGAGAGAGAGAGAGAGAGAGAGATCCCTGTCCCTGTCTTAAAGATTATTCCTTATAATGATCTCAGTGTCATAAGGGACGAATCTAATTTTCATGGAGATAGAAAGAAAAAGAGAAAGACAGAGGAATGGGAAAGAGGAGACTGTGGAGGGTAGAAGGCTGTGTGGAGGGAGTGGTGGAGGGTGGAGGGCTATATGGAAGGTGTGGTGGAGGGTGGAAGGCTACAATATAAGGAGGGTGTGGTGGAGGGTGGAAGACTGAGTGAAGGGTGTGGTGGAGGGTGGAGAGCTGTGTGGAGGGTGTCATGTGTGGCGCGTGGAGCTGAGGGTTGTAGAATAGAATGACTGAATTGGCTGCTGAAGTATTTCATTGAGCGTTATTTAAAATGAGCTCGTTCCTAAAATGTGTTAACCATGTATACTATAAAAGAGTGACAGTGTACTTGTTAACTTTTTTTTTTTTTAATGCAAAGAATTATGATTTTGTGGAGCGGCTTAGACCCAAACCAACACTTAACTCTTAGGCAGAGTGTGTGTTATTCACCATGCTCATCTGCTGGTCACCCTCCAGCCTTTCCCCTACGGAAAGAGCCCAGAGCTCATACTGACCGATCTTCGGGTAGGACTGAGACCACATCTGTGTGTGTGTGTGTGTGTGTGTGTGTGTGTTTCACTGTTTGATCTGGTGCAGTCTCTGACGAGACAGCCAGACGTTACCCTACGAAACGAGCTCAGAGCTCATTATTTCCGATCTTCGGATAGGCCTGAGACCAGGCACACACCACACACCGGGACAACAAGGTCACAACTTCTCGATTTACATCCCGTACCTACTCACTGCTAGGTGAACAGGGGCTACACGTGAAAGGAGACACGCCCAAATATCTCCACCCGGCCGAGGAATCGAACCCCGGTCCTCTGGCGTGTGAAGCCAGCGCTCTAACCACTGATCTACCGGGTACGTGTGTGTGTGTGTGTGTGTGTGTGTGTGTGTGTGTGTTTCGTGGTACAGATTATGTGTGTGTGTGTGTGTGTGTGTGTGTGTGTGTGTGTGTGTGTGTGTGTGTGTGTGTGTGTGTGTGTGTGTGTGTGTGTGTGTGTGTGTGTGTGTGTGTGTGTGTGTGTGTGTGTGTGTTTGTGTTTCAGTACACCACGTGTGTGTGTGTGTGTGTGTGTGTGTGTGTGTGTGTGTGTGTGTGTGTGTGTGTGTGTGTGTGTGTGTGTGTTGTGTGTGTGTGTGTGTGTGTGTGTGTGTGTGTGTGTGTGTGTGTGTGTGTGTGTGTGTGTGTGTGTTTCATACAGAGTGTGTGTGTGTGTGTGTTTCGTGTGTGATGTGTGTGTGTGTGTGTGTGTTTGTGTGATGTGTGTGTGTGTGTGTGTGTGTGTTTCATGGTACAGATTATGTGTGTGTGTGTGTGTGTGTGGTACAGATTGTGTGTGTGTGTGTGTGTGTGTGTGTGTGTGTGTGTGTGTTAACACCATCACCACCACGGGGAGGGATGGGCATGGACTGCAGGTGTAAAAGCCAAGTGGGTGAAGCATAAAGGCTTAGTTTTTGAGGTAGTTGAACCAATCAAAGGGAACCTGAAGCCTTCACCTGGTGTGGGACTACCAGGTGTTGCTACTGAGAATTAGCATTGGGTTAGCAAGGATTTAATTGCTGGCGTCTGTACAAGCTAGAGTCGATCACAGTTTTCTGGCTATGGAGGAATGCAATAAAAGAAAGCGGATTTCTAAAATTGTGGGTTATGTTTTATTTCCCGTTGGGTAGACGATACAAATATTGTCTCAAAGGATCACTGACAGTATAGAAGAAAGCTGAAGTACTGTAGAAATACATAAATGATTAACTTGAGACATACACTGATACTTTTTTTAATATATTCATTAAGTCTATTGATAAAGCGTGTACAGTGAACGATGTATAGTGTTGCTGCGTCCTTGAGGGGAAACAGAGGGCATGGCAGACACTCATGATATGATGTATGTACACTAAAGGAAGCGGTATGGCTGTATACACACACACACACACACACACACACACACACACACACACACACACACACACACACACACATGAGCTTTCCATTTCCCCAGTTTTAGTCTCACCGTCTTTATGTTTCCATTTTGTGAAGGTTCCCCGTGAGACGTGAACAAATACTTTTCTAAACGGACTCAAAGGAAACGCACAACTCTGTCTGTCTGACTTCCAAGTGAATTTGTGGTTGTGTTGTCTTTAGTTTTCCGCCTCCCAGTGACCAGTGACCCTTCGCACATAACGCTTTACTTTGTTATAAAAATTCTTAACTAAATAATTCTCCATCTGGAACTCAATAGCTGACATTACCTGACATCTCGGACAGGTAACGCCCCTAGCAGCACCTTACCTGTGTTTAACACCTCAAACCTCCTCACCTGACACCCGGAGTAACACAGTTGTACAACATAGATGTAACACCACTAAGGTAGACACTGATTTGTTGTAATAGGGGATAACAACCTCTATTAGTATATTCCTAGTCATTGACACTGACAACGACTACGTGAAAGAAGCAGAGAAACTTTGCTCGTGTTCTCAGATGTATAATGACTCGATTGGCGATACAGAACGAACAAGAGGAACGAAGATTGGATTAAAATATAAGTGGTGCAGGGGACATGACAAGAGTAACAAGCCAAATCGTCAGGGTCAGTAAAGTTGATGGGACTAAAAACGATAGATTCCAGCTTGATGAAGTCAGAGTGAAAAAAAGAAGGAAGTAATGTTTCCCAAATGTAGTGTTACAATAACAAAATATACTTTATTGCTGGTGTTGAGTCATTGGAGAGCTTTAAATGAAGATCAGACAGATTCATGGATGAGGATAATTAGTGAAAATAAGTAGGCAATTACTTCGTTTAGGAACTTGCACGTGTTGGAATAAAGTATTTGTCTGTTATGTAATAATGGAAGAATGAAAGATTGTAGGCAATGAAGCGCTTTTATAGAATGCCAGACTAGTGAGGATGGTGATGTGGTGAGGATGTGAATGTGACTGTCTCTCGGTGATTCCTGCCGCAGTAGTTGAGGGTTAAATGGAGTGTGAGGAACGATCGCCCAGTTTTCACCTCATTATGCAATGGTATTGTTAATAAGTCTTTGTCATCAGTGAACGTAAGAATTGGAAGCACCATGTAATTGGATCAATAAATGAAAACGAAAAATATGAATATGGAATAAAAGTTTCGTTCAGTGTACCGAAGGAAACTGACCATTATTGTGTTGTAGAAAACGTGAGACTTTTCAAGGGTAACTAAAACTACAACACCTCGGACTCTCATGTGGTAGGAACAGAGTGACAGGATGCAGTGGAGGCTGTCAGAGTCACACAGCTTTAGCGAGAACAGGAGGAAGCAAAGAGTTAAGCGTCGGACAGGTTTTTTTCATCATTGTTATTAACTTTAATTTGATAACATTTCATGAGCGGAGATTTTGACGGAGAAAAGAGAAGAGAAGACTTTACAACGAGAGCGGCGAGGCAGTCATTGCAGTTACCTCTCCTTTAATTCAACAGTTTTCTTTATGAATGAAGAAGCGAATCATGAAATGTAAAGAAATGTTGTTTAATGCAAAGGTACTTAATGTTTTTTTTTTCCCTATTTTTCTTTCCTTGCTTTATCTTTGACACATAATGGTGCAACAACAACAGTGACAATAGTAATGATGATAATAATAATAAGAAATGATAAAAATAATAAAAGTAATAGTAAATCAATAAATCTTACATCCCCTTAACTTCAATTTCACGCATCACAAACTCTTTAGAGATCGCTGACAAATACGCCTTTGCTTCTCTTCCTCCTTACAGCGATGTCCTCCCTTCTCCTCCCCTTGTGCTGGGAAGGTGGAGGCTTAAACCTGTTATTATTTTCACGCTGCCTGGCCCTGATTTATATGGGCGGTTTAGTTGGCACATCTAGGCCTAAACACTACAACCGGCCTACCTTTAAAACCTTTGCTTATTTATGTGTTTGGTGTGATTGGTGTATGTGTGTGTGTGTGTGTGTGTGTGTGTGTGTGTGTGTGTGTGTGTGTGTGTGTGTGTGTGTGAAGCCATGATTATTCACGGAATCTGTTATGGTGTTGCAGAAATCAATCCGGCTATCCATCGCACACACACACACACACACACACACACACACAGCAATTGGGCGTTGTACAGGGCGCCATCAGTCTCCATGAGCAGCTTAGCCAGTAGGATCATTCCCTCACTAGGTCAGCTACCAATCAAAACATTTCAGCTTCATTCCCTTCTACTTGTCTCATTCATCCTCGTATTTCTCTTTCTACTACTTGTATTTCTTCTCTTCATCCGTGTTTTCATCTATACTTTCCTCTTTCTGCTCATCCTCCTCCTTCTCCCCTCTCCCTCCTCCTCGTCCTCCTCCTCCCCTCTCCCTCCTCCTCCTCCTCCTCCTCCTAATCCTCCTCCTCCTCTAATTCCTTGTTTTATTCTTACCTCCCGGTTCTCTTTCTTATTCTATCTTTCTTCTCGTTCTATTCATAATCATCCTATATTTTCCACTCCTCTTCCTCCTCCTCCTCCTCCTCTTAATCTTCTTCTTCCTCGTTTTTCTTCCTGTTTTCCTCCTGACCATTAGTTTTCTCCTGTTCCCTATCATTATCGTCATTTTTTTCTTTTCCTCCTCGTCATCCTCCTCCTCCTCCTCCTCGTCATCGTCCTCCTCGTCATCCGCTTCCTTCTCCTCCCACTCGCCCCTCCAGTGCTACTTTCCTTAATGATGGAAGGATTTATTGCTTCGATACTTGGGTGCCTCGAGTTTCACGCTTCAGTCGTTACCGTGCGTCACCCTTTCATTTCCTCCTCTCAAGGTAGAAAAATAAGTATTGTATCGAAAGGACTCCGATCTCGGTTTGATGTTTACGCAAGTATTTTTTTACACTAGTTTTTTTTCTATGTGAAGGATGTGGTTTGATAGTTGCCATTGTACATACTCTTTTAAACATATTTTTTAAAGGGTGTGGGTGGAGGCGGCACCAATCGAAAAATGGATGAGCGAGTAATTTTTCTTTTCTATTTCTATTACGAGAGTGTGATGAATGATGCGTGTAAAGGTGGGATGCTTGTTTGTGTTTGTCCGTGTGGGGACTGACTCCTGCTTGGATTTGAAATTCACTGTTTCAGTTATTTTTATCATTTAGCTCCATTGTGTTTCGAGAATCTTTTGTTAATAAAGCTGAAGTGAAATATTAACTTTTGGTCACAAATTTGACACGGTAGTTTGTGTTAATGTGCTTTAGGAAAGATAACAGCAGCAATTAAGAAACGGACGACAATGAACGATATTAAGGAGAGAAAGGAAGGGTAAGGAAAAAATAATAAGAATCCGTTTAGTCTGACTACCGATGCCACCACAGTAATGAAAAAGAACACTATGAAAAACTTTCATGTTAAAACATGTAAACTAACTCTGAAGATATGGACAGCAAAGAAAACCGGAAATCATTTTTTGTCACCACGGTAGGAATGAATTTAAGTGAAAGTTAAAGGAAATACTCCATTGAGAAAAAAGAAAATCAATATTTTCACGTGGAAGTGAGGGGAAGTAATGACGGTAAAGGTGATAAGTGCAAGGTTTCAGCTGCAAGGTGTCGCCTTATTAGCACCATCACTCATTAATACAGTGCTGGTGGATGTGGACTGTGAAAGTGTCACTGTAGGTCGCCATAAGTTAGCGTGATCGCTTAAACATTTTTGAAGTGGCCGTGGTTCGGGTCAGTGATGAAGGAGTGCCTGAGGTGCGTGTGTGTGTGTGAGTGGCAGCGATCAGGAGGCAGGTGAGCGACAGGTGATTAGTGTGGGAACTTGCCCTCACACCTGCCTAAGTAGTTTCGGCGCTTGTGACGAGAGGAGTGAGTAAATGGCGAGGGTGAATGAAGATTGGATTGTGATGGTAAGGATTGTCAGTAACGCATGAAACAAAAAAAAAAAAAAAAAAAAAATTCTCCTGACTACTTCCTTCTAGGTGTAGTGGAAGTTACTTGGGTTTTGGAGGATGTTTTCCTGATTCCGATGGCAGTTTAGCAAGGGTTCCGCACCATTGATGGGCAAAATATCCATGGAAGCCTGACTCATAATTTCTCTTGCTTTTAAAATAGTATTAATGACAAAACAAAGGGTTTCAGAATACGAACCGAGCTGAGTTGTGATACATAATAACTACATGATGACATTGAGTAATAGCATAAAAAAGTGTCAAGTCTGTAGTCATCAGCAGAGAGGGCGAGTAAAATTGTGAGATAAACTTAAGAATTACCTGTTGAACATGAGCTGCGATGATGACTAACGATGAATGCGACGGTGAAATACGGCAATGACAGACAATGAGAGGGGAACAAAAAAGTCTTACAATTGTCAAGGGAGGAACATATGAACAGCACACAAAACCCGCACTGAGAAATTAGCCTGGAAAATGAAAGTGACGGTGAAATATAAGAATTGCATACTCTATTGAAGAAAAAAAGTATGCAAACCAGTCAGCTGTGACAGGGCGTGATGAACGATGAGAAACACTGACCCCAAATACTTAAAAAAAAAAAAGTAAATAAAAAAAATGAAAAATGAAAAATGTTGAGGTGGCTATGGAATGTTTTTTTTCTTTTTTTTCTCCTATTAATGAAACTACTAGAGACTTGGGCAGATTAGTCACACACACACATTGATTCCTCTCCATATAGTCGTGTAGGGAATACTGAACAGTCAGAAGGTGTGGGATGTATATAGAGAGTGAATGATTAAGTCGTGTAGGAACGTGAGAATACCTGAATGCGTGAGACAAACGATAATGGGGCGAGACATAAATTACAGAACAACAGCTTGATTAATATAACTTCCTTGGAGCTGAACACTCGTACATAAATTGATGTGGATACAGTACAGGTAACAACTTCTACAGGTAAACCAATGGTCATTAGGCACCAAGCTACAGGTGTAAGGTAACGTGTGCAAACACTCCAGATTTCTTAGAGTAACATAACAGGGTCTTGTCTTGGAGGTGCTTGGGGTCTGGTCAGGTCTATTTGGAGGTTCCTGAAGTGGCAGCGACTAAGGCGGAGGCGAGGGCTGGCGCCACTGGGGTGTAGGGAGCTGAGGGGACGCAGGGCCGTGGCTCCGCGCTCTTGATGAAGGAGGTGCTGAGGGTGGATACGACCGGGGTGACGATGATCTGGGGGAGGGAGACAAGTTAGGGAGACTTCTCACCGTCAGACAGTATGGGCTAAGGCAGCCTGGTGGTACTGTACCATCAGGGTGCTGGGTATACACTACACTAAGGCTCTTCTGCTGTTAATGGCCATATAGTAAAAAGCGCTAAGAGTTTAGTGTGAGTGTTATCTTTTGATCTATCTTTGCTTTTGATGTTTAGTTAATTAGTCTCTCACCATCAGGGAATTAACTAAGACTATCCGGCCGTAAGGTATAATGAAGGCTCAAGGTGAAGCTTTTTAAAGTGTTATTTTTTAATCTACTAATGTTACTGGTATTTATTAACTTAGTATGTACAGGTAAAAGGGGGTTAATAAGCCGATTAAACTCGTGAAATATTGTTTCCTCCTTTAGTTTTATAAAGTAAAGGTGATATTTTTGTTGTCCCTAATGCAGGCCTCCTTATGTATTGTGTCGTGTGCTGCATATATTGCTTCGTAAATGTGTAATCTACTTCATATTAGAGGCTTGTTTTGGGTCATTTTGAAGATAAATTATATTTTCTCGTGTGGCACAATCTTAAATTTGCCTATGAACGTCTATGTGTGTGTGTGTGTGTGTGTGTGTGTGTGTGTGTGTGTGTGTGTGTGTGTGTGTGTGTGTGTGTGTGTGTGTAAAAATAAATGACGAGTGCTATAGCCAAAGATATGTGTTACTAACTCAAGTTAAAATCAAAAGGGCCCTTCGGAAAGGATCCATAATTGAAAAGGATATTTTTTTATTACATTGCCTTTGAGAATCCCTGAGACTTAGGATAGGGAGAGATGGATGGAGAGGACGGGAGAGACGGAAGGTAAAGATGACAGGACCATTCCCGCTTCACTCTAACACTCTCTAAAAACCCTTTATCAACAAAAACACTGCCATGAATACAGCAAAGAGCAGGTGTCTCATGAACCAGCTCGGTGCTCCATACATGCCTCAATAGCACACACGTCTCGGTAACATCTTCACACGTAGCACCTGTGTGGACTGCCAGGCAACCACCAGCCTCATGCACAGGTAAGGGGCATAGCACACTCATGCATTGTGTTGTTCTAAGTGATGTAAATGTCATGCTCACCAATGCTCGTGAGATCATGCAAGGTGCGAGGGACAATATTTCATGCATACTTTGTGCCAGATTCGAGCCATGAGTATAGCATTCCTAACAGCGATCATCCAATAGTCTTTTATGGACAATTTCAGAAACATTCTACCAACACGTCCACTACGTTCAGAATACTCTAGTTAAAGGTAACAAGATTATTTAGGACAATTGTTTTATGAATGATAATAATAGATTGATAAGTTTTCCACTTTATTCATACGAGAAATATCCTTAAGAAGCATTATAATGATCCCAGAGGCCCTTGAAAATAGTCGTGGTGTGAGAGCAGAGTATATCTCAACACCAGCCTACAACTCCTACGTTGCCCAAACTATCCTATTACTTTTCCCTCAATTTCTTTGCTTATCAGGCTTTCTGATGATAGAAAATGACGTAGAATAACGAAAATAATAATAATAATAATAATAATAATAATAATAATAATAATAATAATAATAATAACTAGTAATAATAATAATAATAATAATAATAATAATAATAATAATAATAATAATAATAATAGATAAATGAAAAAAAAAAAACCTTGTCAGCACGAGCCTTTTGCACGTAACACCAGATCAGGACAAGTTTATGCCACAGAAAGCAGGCCAGCTAAGTATTCCCCGGCGTGCCTGCGAGCCATGCGTCTCACACCGTGCTACGTGTGCGCAGATTACAGACTGGAGAGGCTGTTCTGTACATTTCCCGAAGCTATTTCCAGAGAATGTTAGTTATTTCATTTTATTTAATCATATTTTGGGGAGATGCGGCGCTGATCATCATTAAATGTTAGTTAACCTTTTTTTTACATAGTGAATGAAAATGAAAGGCAAAACGACTTAGTTTTTACAGTGCTTGAAACTTTCCTCTTCATAGAGTTCGTCATCTGCACGGGGAATACAGAGACAGGCGGGACAGACTAGCTATGGTTGTGTGCCATCCGTGGGAAGTGCTTGGTATGCGTTAATCCAACACTGCCTCGGCAAGGCGAGTCTGTTCCAGTGTATTGTGTCCTGTTCATTATTATCTAACGCAACACTGTTTTTAATGTATTCGAAACGTCAGTTACAACACCGTTTGTCTCTGGGGCAGAACACGAGCTGCGGCAACAGCAGCATCTGGTGGTGGAGGAGGAGGAGGAGGAGGAGGAGGAGGAGGACACACGAAGAGGAGGTGGACGGTGGTCATCCAGTTAATGGAGTGTAAGGAGGAGTTAATTGAGTGAGAACACCTCCACTTTCTCTCAAGAAGGGAAGGAGGAGAGGGTGAGGCACGGGACGGGACGGGAAGGGACGTGAGGGGAAGGGACGGGACGGGACGGGACGGGAGAGGAGGAGAATGGAAAGTCAGCAGTATAAGGAAAGGGAAGGAGGAGGGAGGAGGGAGGAGGGAGGGATGACCAGTGAGCGTTGTGTGTCTTCCCTTATAAGTTTGCGTCTCAATGTTAAGGTTTGGAGAATCTTGATGGGGGTTTAACAAGAGAGAGAGAGAGAGAGAGAGAGAGAGAGAGAGAGAGAGAGAGAGAGAGAGAGAGAGAGAGAGAGAGAGAGAGAGAGAGAGAGAGAAACGCCAACCCCACAACAAAAGGCACTAAGGTTTTGTTCGTGTTTACTGATTGACATAAAATCAATTAGTTTACTCATGTATGCACGCTGTACAACGCAGCGTGGCATGACGGAATGTTTGTGCCTTGAGGCCTTCAGAAGCAGTGGTCATTAGGTAGTGTGTGTGTGTGTGTGTGTGTGTGTGTGTGTGTGTGTGTGTGTGTGTGTGTGTGTGTGTGTGTAAAGAGAGCACCAATGTAGGCAGAGGAAAGGGTAAAGAGAAGTGAGGGAATTGAAGAGAGGAGTGAACGAAGGAGAGGAGTGAATGACAGGAGAATATTAATTGGAAAACAGAAGGAATGTAAATCAAGCAAGTTCGTGTTTTGTATTGTCATCAGGTGTTGCTAGAGACCTTTTATAGTGGTTTTCACTGTTAAGATTGTGTAACCATTCAACACTCGAGATAAAAACAAAAACGTCACAGTACTCGTTCATAAATGAAGATTCCTTATGCATTTTGAACTCATTTGTATCATACATTTCCTATTACTTGCTAAATTATAACCAATGATCAACAGAATCTTTTGTTGTTCGCGTTTCGTCATTTTACAGGCGTTGTCTCACACCTGATGACCTTCGTGCGGGGCGTGCAGGTTAGGCGGAGCGACACAGGAGGAATCCCAGGCCTTGCTTTTCTAATCACGGCAAACGATTCCACTCGTCATACAAAGATGTGAATGTTCGCCCTCCCTCCCTCCCTCCCTCCCTCTCTCTATTCCTCGTGTCTTCGTGGAAACGTTGAGAATAATTTTGGGAGACGAAGTTCGCGTGTCGTTTTCAGGAAATGAATTAAACTTGAATGCCACTCAGGCCCTGCAATGAACGCCTTTGGAAGCTTATTGTGCCAGGGGCTTACATGCTTGCATTGCCGGGTGATGAGTTAATCTATTTATTATTCAGATGAGTGTGGCGCCCTTGGTCGCGTCCGCCATTAGAGAGCTGCATTATGAAAGCCCTGCCGTGTTTTGGGCGTTGGAAGGGCCAGATGATGAGGATGGGGAAAGAGGGGGTGAGGATATTTCTTCTCTTCCACATTCTTCCTTTCCAAGTTCCAACCAAGACCACACAAGGTCACACAAGGTCACACAAGGTCACAGGGTCTTTGGTTGTAGTCCGCACCTCGCAGCTATAACCAGATCCTCACATTTATTTCCATCTTGTAAACGAGCAACAAGAACACCTTTGTCACTCTAGTAACATTACAATACACACACCTGCACTCTTCCTACACACCTGTCTCTTAACAAACAACTCCAAGAATATGACAACACCTTTTCATCTTACTAGTACATGCATTCGTTATCACTATATCAAACAGGGAAGTGTCAGGCATCTATCTATTACTACTACTTCTATTGAACTCTAACATCAGTAACTCAACACAAAGGAGAACAAGTGAGACGTCATCCCTGGTGTGTGGCAAGGGCTGAGTCGTTCATAAGGGTGTGGCATGCGAGTCGGGTCACTACGGGTCATTATATGCACGGCAAGGGAAGGGAGACATACCACAGGCGGCCACCTTAGGGCACCAGGGAAGCGGACCACCAGGGAGCAGTCACCAGGGAGGGGAGGGAAAGGTGTCACACGATGGAAGCTGAAGCGAAGCACCCGTTGATATGGAGGAAGAGGAAGAGGAAGAGGAAGAGGAGGTAGAGGGGAAGGGAAAAGGATATTGGTGCCGGTGGTAGTTGGTAAGGAATGGAAAAGAAATAAAAGGAAGGGAAGAAGCGATTGAAGGATGCGAATAAAGATCCATCAGGGTGAAATGTCGAAAAAAAAAAAGATCCGTGGGAGAAATGTAAGAAAATCGTGGGACGTGAAGGACAAATGGGGAGCGGGGAGGGTGGGGGAAGATAAGAGTGTAAAGAATGAAGATGCATGATTAGAAAGAGGAGAGGCGCGTAATGGACGAGACAAAACGAAGAGAAATGACGATGGAGATAAAAGAAAAGGCAGGTTTCGGTTTATATTGATGGTAAATGACTGACTCGAAATAAATAACGAATTGTAAAGTAATGACACTAGTGCTTTACTAAATATTGAACAAAACCTTAAAACTGCAATGTAAATGAGGAGGAAAAATAAACTACTTACTTTAAAACAATTAATCAATGCTAAGATAATGTGATCGATTTGGTTGAAAAAATAAAATGGTGGAAAAATAAAAGAGAAAATTGATTAGAGATCAAATTAGACGGATTTATGCTTATTGAAAAAGGTAAACTACTGAATTACTGACTATAGAATAAATAATGGATCTTAGAATAATGATATGAGCGCTTGTCTAAAATATATGGATTAAAAACTCTTAAAAATCAGCTTGGACGTAAAAATCCCATAATTTATTGCACAAATATTAATCCCTCGGTGTCCTTGTTTGGGAAGTTTTCAGCCACGCAAGGAAGACTCATTAAGCCCTTGAATACTGGGACGCATTTTTACCATGATGTTTGGGTGTGATTAGACGATTTTATTGACATTAGGAAGGGTCTATGGATGTCAAAAATCAATGGCCACAGTCTTCAGTATTCTGATTCCCACATAAGTTTTTGAAGCTGTACAAAATCGCCAAAATAACCAAAATGAATATGAAAATGCGTCAGTATTGAAGGGGTTAAGCAGCAGCGTTTCACTCAATGACCTTAGAGGAGACAATTCCTTGCCTAACATGAGCAGGTGAGATGAGAGTGAGACAAGTGAGTGTGGCGGAGACAGGTGACTCAGGACGGGTATTGAAGCCAGGTATTCAAGACAGGTAAGACGACAGACTTATCCAGACTCACTCTTGGGGGAAGAAAATGAGGGTTACATTCGCATTAGATGTCGAATCAATACACACAAGGAAGCAAAATAGGGGGAAGAGAAGAAAACGTGAGAATAATGGGTACATGGAAAAGGGGACAAACACGTTGAAGAAATGCAAAATGTTTTCCAAGGATTCAGAAGAAGAGAGAGAAAAAAGAAGAAGAGACAAGATATTCAGACCTAATTTAGAAGGTCATTATGTGCGAGGCAAAAAAGGAGAATTAACATCGATATTTTTAGAGTGGTGTGGAAAAAGGTGAGGCGAGGCGAGGAGGGTGAAGGAGGACCAGGGGGGTGGGAGGGGGTCAGAAGTCCTCGTAGGGGTCAAACTGAAAAATAAGGAAGATCTGTTTATGGGCAGGACCTGGCAACACTGACGGGTGAGAGAGAGAGAGAGAGAGAGAGAGAGAGAGAGAGAGAGAGAGAGAGAGAGAGAGAGAGAGAGAGAGAGAGAGAGAGAGAGAGAGAGAGAGAGAGAGAGAGAGAGAGAGAGAGAGAGAGAGAGAGAGAGAGAGAGAGAGAGAGAGAGAGAGAGAGAGAGAGAGAGAGAGAGAGAGAGAGAGAGAGAGAGAGAATATTGAGCGTGAGTTTGAGAGTGTAAGGAGAAGGTAATGCTGACAACCTGGAGTGAGGGGAAGGTGTGCTCTTTGTTAATAATGCTGGTTGATTAATTAACATACCACCAAACTGTCAAAAGAACAACAAGAGTCAGTCAGAAGAGGAACTAATCTATTTAAAAAAGGATTCAAATTTGTACCTTAATCAGGATTAGTAAGTTAAAAAAAAAAGAGAACAACAGTATTTTGATCACCTTTGTATCAACATTCCAGAACAAAAACATTTACCAGCGCGGGAACACTTTTGTAATGTGGAGGCAGTGTTAAGCTACTCACCTGCTGGGAAAAGGTGTGAAATAAGTTCTGTCTTATTGATTAGCTCATGCTTTAGTTTTATTGGATCTAAAATAAGTTTTCATGGTTCACTCTGATTTCTTATATATCGATCACTTAATATTTTTGCCTAATGTACAGTCAAGTTGAGTAGTCATCCAGCTGCTAAACTCGCTCCCACTGTGTTTAGTATTTTCTTCCTATCTTGCATCCTATGATCTGTTCAGAATCGTTCTGTGTAGAGTCTACCAACATATAAAGACCAAAATAGAAGAATTAGTAATACACCTCCGTTTGTCACTTATATTTAGTATTAAGTTTGTATATTAACAGTTCACATTGGCTTATGTATAATGTTTTGGATTGAAATAAATTAGAATACAAAAAAGACAGAGTAGGAAGGTTGATATTCCTCTATGGATGACTTTCAGTGTCTAGTTTTATATAAACATGTTTATGAAAACAGAACCAGACAAGAGATTAACATGACATTATTTTTTTCATCTGTGAGTGATACCATTGCCACATTTTCCTTGTTCAGGCCTCACACCTACAACGGAACAGATCAGGAAAATTAGACGCACACGTGGATAGCTTCAGGTGTCTTGTTTGTTACCCACAGCTGCGTAAACCTCACCTGCGCGATGCCTCCCTTCCATCTGGTCTGATAACGCTTGCGGCACCGGCGGGGGCAGCAGGAGCACAGGATGCGAGTGAACGCCCTGAAAATACAAACACGATACAAACATGGTCTTTGAGGAAATGTCTGGCAGTGTTGGGAAGAAATAAGAAGCTATTGGGAGTGTGGGGAGGGATAAGAGTCTCCAAGGGTGGGATGGAGTGTGAGGCACTGGTAGGGTTGCGAGAAGTGGTAGAATTGTAGCAGAAAGGGTTGCAGTGATGTGTGTAGTGGTGTGCGGAGATGAAAAGTGAAGGGTAATCTTGTAATTGTGACGTTGTGTGTTTAGCAGAAGATAATGAATGAATAATCTTAAGTAAAATTGCATGGAGGAAATGGAGGATAAGTAGCAGAGACGGAGTGACGTAGTTTAGGAAAAATTGTATGAATGAACTTGGTAAAAGTGCATCGGCTTTTAGAGTAATTCGTAGAAGAGTAATGTACGATAGAAAATGAAAGAGGAAAACATATTTTATCCCCAGCAAACAAAGCTGCGTTGAAAAAAGGAAGGCTCTTAGTGCAATTTTTATGCATCATACCCAACAGAATAAAAACTCCAGAAAAAACAATGAAGAAAAAGAAGAAAACTTTTTATAATATATCTCTTTTAGTTGGAAAAATAGTACGTTTAGCTCACCGCCATATACAAAACAGTTAGCCAACGTACGGTACAGAGATGTTTCCACACAAACCATTCAGAAATAACTAAGCACAAGCCACCTTACTGAAAACACACAACCTAAAGACGCGAGGTCACGCAGTCGCTTCCCAGGGACAGCCACTCCAAGACTTAAAATAATGATAGAAGAGTAATGCTCTGTTGTTGTTGTTGTTGTTGTTGTTGTTGTTTTGTTGGTGGTGGTGGTGGTGGTGGTGGTGGTGTTACTGTTGTCAATGTTGTTGTTGTTGTTGTTGTTGTTGTTGTTGTTGTTGTTGTTGTTTGTTTTTAATGTTTTTGTTAATGTTGTTGTTGTTATTGATAATGATGATGATGATGGTGGTGGTGGTAGTGGTGGTGGTGGTGATGGTGGTGGTGGTGGTGGATTTTCAAAACATCTTTATATTGCCATGATTATATATTTTCGTTTTAACTCCTTTTTTCATTCCTTTTCTTCCCTTTCCTCTCTCTCTCTCTCTCTCTCTCTCTCTCTCTCTCTCTCTCTCTCTCTCTCTCTCTCTCTCTCTCTCTCTCTCTCTCTCTCTCTCTCTCTCTCATACATAATTAAATTCATGTGAAGAACACGCATGATTTATAATGTACTTTAAGTTTAATGTTTTCTTCATGCAAAGCAAGAGAGAGAGAGAGAGAGAGAGAGAGAGAGAGAGAGAGAGAGAGAGAGAGAGAGAGAGAGAGAGAGAGAGAGAGAGAGAGAGAAGAGAGAGAGAGAGAGAGAGAGAGAGAGAGAGAGAGAGAGAGAGAGAGAGAGAACTATAACCTAACATCACCTTTTTCTCTTCATACAAATAATTTTCGGAGGAGAAACGAAATCCAATGAATGCCAACGAATCAAGACGAAAGAAGTGGAAGATACGAGGAAGAAAATAAGTATAGAAAAGAAAAAGGAAAAGAAAGAAAGGGAATAAAAACGTAGTTGTTATGGTCCTCTCATCGCAGGTTCAGTGGAAAATACTATTGGTAACTTTCTTTTCTGAGCTCGCTGTGTTTTTATCCTCCCTGTTTTTATCGCCCACGGGAAGAACAGCGTGATTCACCTGAGAGACTTAAATACTCACTCATGATAAGGCGAAAAGAAAAGAAAAGCTAAACTAAGAAAAGAAAAATGATTAAAATATGGAAAAATGATCTTCAATTTAAAGGTGAACGATACTTTGAGACTAAGCTATATATATATATATATATATATATATATATATATATATATATATATATATATATATATATATATATATATATATATATATATATATATATATATATATATATATATATATATATATATATATATATATATATATATATATATATATATATATATATATATATATATATATATATATATATATATATATAATATTCATAATTCTTCCAAGAGGGTCACTATTTTTCATTGCTATTTTTTCACTAAACTAAATGATGGGGACTGACTGATCGTTGCTATTGTTGCTGTCATTGTTATCATGCATTGCTTACCTGCTGCTAACTTGATTCATACCTTTTATTGTTATCTATCTGCTTTTTTCTGTGTAAGAGGGGAAAGCTGGCTAAGGGCAACAAAAAATATAAAAAGGCCCATTTATTTGCCAATCCCCCTTGCAGGTTCGAAAGAGCTATAGCCGAAAGAAAAGGGATAAATATCTTGAAACCTCCCTTTTAAATGAAGTCACGTCATAGGAAGTTGGAAATACAGAAGTTAGCAGGAGAGTTGCACACTTTGTTTATTTCTAACTCAAATGGATGGAAAACCGTGACGATTCTCTTAATTCGCGTGGGGGAGAAAACTTTGAATTTGACTCGATGCGCCGATAGAAAGTAACTAGATTGTTTTTAGTGGATTAAAGTACACATTTAGTCGCCTCTCTCTCTCTCTCTCTCTCTCTCTCTCTCTCTCTCTCTCTCTCTCTCTCTCTCTCTCACACACACACACAAACGTATATAAAAAAAGAAAAGAAAAAAATACCCCAAAATCAACAACTTTTTCTTATGGAGTGTTCCGCGTTCGGTGGGTGGGCGGGCGGGCGGTCCATGGTCCGGGGCCGCGGCGGTGCTTCAGTGCTGTGCGGGGATCGAAGCCTTCACAATTGGATTAGAACGTAGGGAGTAGAGTCAAGTTTGAACCAATAACAGGAGTCGTCCCCCGCGCCTTCCCTCCTAACTATCTGTGACAACGCCGCCCTTGCTTGCCAGAACTCGACCCGCTCGCTAATAAGGTGTTTCGCTGAAGGTAGATGTGCTCGCCTTACCTGCCACCCCTGCCTCTTTCGGTGCACCTGTCCTGCCCTACCCTACCTGCTACCTGGCGCGCGGACACAGAATTAGAATGTGATGAGGAAGTTTTAAAATATTTTCCCTTAAGTGGCACAGCTTTTTCATGTTTATTAGTTTTTAGTGATCTTGTAAGCCTTTTTTCCTATTAATAGACAAGTTTTTGTTTGTTTATGTATCGCAAGAATATTAAATTTTTCATAACATTCCTTTCCTTGAGCGATTTATTTATTTATTTACCTTTTTTACTGATGCAGCAAGTGTGTCCCTTTTTAGCTCCTTCAGTACTGGGACGTATTTTTACCTTGAGTTCTGGGTGAGATTAGATGATTTTCTTTACATTAGAAAGGGTCTATAGAGGTCAAAAGAATAATGGTCAGAGTCTTTACTATTCTGATCCTAGCATATGTTTCTGAAGCTGTACAAAATCACTAAATAGTAACCAAAATGAGTATGAAAACGCGTCCTGGTATTAAAGAGATTAATAGACCTTGTTTGTTTTCCTTGGTATTAGTTTATCTTCATAACAATTCTCCTTAACTAATAGAACGTTTTAAAGTCATGTTAGCAAGGTTTGACACATTTTCTTTGTTTTCAATTGTGTATCCCTCACCTTCCTTACCTATTACCTCGACGCGCGGACACGGAAGACAGGATACTGACGGAGAGTTTTTGTATTATATATTTTAACAGTAATTGTAGACAGAACTAAGACTTGTATTCTCAAACACTTGTGTGATTCACCTCCACTATTTCAAAAGGCTTTATTTAAGTTTGCACGATTTTTTAGGTATTTTTACAGTTCTAGAGGCTGACTGACAAGATTTCTGCATTATTAACTGGATAAACACTCTTGAAATCCCCGCTAATCATCCCTGTGGCCTTGGAAAAATAGTCGTGGTGAGATAGAAAAACGTAAGAACGTCCCAGATCGATCTTCTAATTGTGTGTATGTACGAGCAAGATTATCATCAACGCCTGATTTTCGTGCTGCCTGGTGCGTAGAGGTAAAAGGAGAAATATCATGATGAACTGCCAGCTTCAGTGTATTTTTTTTTTTTTTTACTGTAAGCGAAGCAGTGATATTAAACATCAATCTTGTAAGCGTATATTCGTATGCATTTCTGTCCTCTCCTTACTTTATTCATGGAGGCAAAAGGTTACAATGATAAATAAACGTATCTATGTACTTTTTTTTTTTAGTTTAAAGGAAGCAGTGATAATAAAACGAATCTTTTAAGTATCTATATATTCGCACGCGTCTCTGTGTCATTGCCTTATCTTGTGCATGAAGGCAAAGGAAGGATATGATGATGGATAAACTTTCATCTCTGAGGATTTTACTTCAATCTTGCAAGTGTATATTCGAATGCTTATTTCTGTCTCCGCTTTACCTGTCCTAAATGTTGCCAAGTTGAAGGACCCAGAACTATGAAGCTATACAAGGCTGGCGCAGTTCTTGTCCCTCTAATGAGTTCCCCTTCAGAGACAGTCTTTAAGAATTGATCGTGTAGGAGTAAGTTTTTCCATCAGGTGCTCATCTCTCCCTATCGCTCGTATCTTAAGAACAGGCATCCCTTTTAAAGCTTTTGGATGTTTTAAATGGAGCTGCAGTGTCCGAAAAAGCTGACAGTTTTTTGGGGGGCATATAATCATTTACTTTTCGTGTGTGTGTGTGTGTGTGTGTGTGTGTGTGTGTGTGTGTGTGTGTGTCCTCGGTCCGGCATGAGTCATTTTCTCCATCAAGTGCTCGCCTCTCTGAGCCGTAAAAGCAACAAACGCAATCTGGCGGCGGCTTCCCATAAGAGGCCCTCACTTGGCGCTGATTGGCGGTGACATGTAGCGGAGGACAGCCAATACCGAGCCTCTCTCACTCCCCAGCTCTATTGGGAGGCATGTGGAGGAGCGAGCAGGAGAGGAGGGTGAATGGGCGTGAGTGGGAGGAAAGATAGAATAGGTGGTAGGATGAGAGAGTTTGCAGGGAGGGAAAATTGAGTGAGTGGGAGGGACGGAAGGTAAGCAGAGGGAGAGGGACAGGGAATGACAAGGCAGAGACAATAAGAGAACGTGGAGGGACAGGATGGAGGAGAAAGAGAAGTGAAAGGAGAAAATAAGAAGAGATGAGAAAGGATGCGTCAGACAGGTCAGAGAAAATTCCAGCAGCAGGAAGAAGGGAGGAGGAGGAGGAGGAATTGGTGTAAGTATGAGATGAAATCCGTAGAGAGAGAGAGAGAGAGAGAGAGAGAGAGAGAGAGAGAGAGAGAGAGAGAGAGAGAGAGAGAGAGAGAGAGAGAGAGAGAGAGAGAGAGATGTTGGAAGAAGAGGTAAAGAAAAGAGTGTAGACTAAGAAGAAGCCAGCAGACATTGAAGTTGCAAATATCTAAAGGGAAATCATAGAGAGGTAGAATAACACTAAAGATAAAACCATGAACAGACACACTGACACCTGACTCAACACATTACACATTCTTGATAATAGCTAATACAAATGAAAAGAAAACTCGCACAACTTCCAGTAAAACATTAACAATACAACTCTGCCAAATATCAAGCCTTTCTTTATATTTTTTCATTATCTCATCCATTATATAAAAAAAAAAAATTAATCAACCTCTCATCTCTCCGTCACCTTATCAGAGAAGCCAACAGATATTATAGGGCATCAGAGTAACCTTAATTCCATCTCTCTTTTCATTCCTCTCCCTCTCCCTTCCCCCATCTCCCTCCTTCTCTCTCCACCTCCCGCTTCCCCGCCACTCCCTCTCAAGCGGCCCTAGTAAGCAAAGGGTCACGAGGATCTAATTAACTGCCGCCTCCTCCAGCCTGGAGGGGGCAGGCCAGTCATGCGGCCCGTGGCGTCACGGTATTGGCAGTGCAAATGATTGGCAGGTGCTCTTTGTGTGTGAGTGTGTGTGTGTGTGTGTGTGTGTGTGTGTGTGTGTGTGTGTGTGTGTGTGTGTGTGTGTGTGTGTGTGTGTTGTTGTTATTATTATTATTATTATTATTATTATTATTATTATTATTATTATTATTATTATTATTATCATTATTGTTATTATAACTATGTTAGTCTTACTACATTTTATTATTGTTATTGTCATTAATAGTAGTAGTAGCAGTAATAGTAGTAGTAGCAGTATTTCACCTGATACTACTACTACTACTACTACTACTACTACTACTACTACTACTACTACCACACCACCACCACCACCACCACCATTACCACCACCACCACCACCACCACACCGCTGCGTACACAGACATAAAGCCTTTGCACGCCACAGTGGACAGCTCTTGCCGCCATCCATCACGTGGTCAGCGGCAGGGACACTTGGAGCGCTGCACAACGAGTGTAAATCAATGTGAACTGCCCCTTGATGTGGTGAAAGTGGCTGCCATGTACGGGTAGTTGAGGTGTGTCCGTGTAAGGGGCGAGGCGTGGCTGGGAGAGGGCGTGGCAGGGTGTGTGGGTGAAGGTGAAGTGATAGTGATGTGACTTCCTTCATTTTCACCTTCGGGAGTTGGCGGAGCGACGTGACGTGACCTTGTGATAATCTTCGTCTGGCTTCAACTATTTCTTTTTTTTATCTTTTCTCTTCTTTAATCTCTCCTGGCGAAAGTTTGTCTCAGTGTTTTTTCCTCTCCTTTTATTTCTCTTCCTTCATTTCTTTCATACGTGTCTGTCTTTATTCTTCTCTTTTATCTGTCTCGCTTATTTTTTTGCTATTTTTCGTTTTTATTTATATTTTCTTGCGGGTCCCTTTCTTTCTCGTATCTATTTAATTTATATGTTTATTTGCATTATTTTCTACCTTGGAACGCATGGACACCTTTAAATTTCACCAAGTTCACTAAATATGGCCAGCGAGATAATATTCTCTGACTCATTAGTTTTGTTTGTTCTGTTTAATATGTGAGTTTTACCTTTGTACTTCTCTCTTTCCATATACATTATATTTCCCAGTGTCACATATACTTCCCTGCACACACACACACACACACACACACACACACACACACACACACACACACACACACACACACACACACACACACACACACACACACACACACGTTAAGTTTTCCATCCCCCATCTAGCATTCTTTTTTTTCTTTCACCATTTCCTCCTCCTCGTCTTCCTCCTCCTCCTCCTCCTCCTTCTCCTCCTCCTCCTCTTCTTCTTCTTGAATAATCATCATAGCTCTTTCTTTTTTTATACTTTCACCTCCCGACTGATGACAGATGAAGGGGACAAAGAGATCAGTGGGTAGAGGAGGAAGGGAGGATGAGAAGGAAGGGAGGGGTAGAAGGGAGAGGGGGCAGCGAGGGTGATATGGAAGAGTAAGAGGAAAGACGAGAAAAGGGAGGAAACCGTTTTCTTTGGTGACGAGTGTGACAACTTTCATGATGTCTTCTGGGAAAGTTCTTAGAGAGAGAGAGAGAGAGAGAGAGAGAGAGAGAGAGAGAGAGAGAGAGAGAGAGAGAGAGAGAGAGAGTGTGAAGAGTGAAGAAGAAAGGAAGAGAGGAAGGAATCACAGGGGAAGAGAGAGAGAAGAATGAAAAAGAAATGGATTATGAAGGGAAATTTCATAAAATATCTTCCATGGCAGTACGTCGATGGAATACACGAGAAAGGGTAACAAAAGAAAGGAAAGGAAGAATAAGAAAAAAAAAGAAAGAATTAGAGAAGACTGAGAAGGAGAGAGTAAATAAAACTTATGTTAGAATCATTCATAGTACGAGAAAAAGAAAATAATGATAATGAAGAGGAACATCGTTTAAAGAGGAAGGAGTGATCAAGTAGATGACCGAGATCGCTGAGATAGTACGATAGAAAATAAGAGTAGGGTAGGTCAGGAAAGGAGAATGTCACACTAAAGCACTTTCATTGTTGACTCAAAGGTCGTCTCCTGTTTGAATCAGCCAGGCTCCTGAACACTACCGTGCCTTCAGAACCAGACCTGGGGCTCGCTGGTGCTCGCTTCCTTTGCTCGTTGGGTGAAAATTAAAGAAAAAGAATGTGTAGCGAGCTTTTTCATTCACTACTGCGCGGTGGCTATTGTTCATACTCACTCGCTCCGAATAGTAGAGTCCAAGTGTGCTTTCTGAGTACCGAGGAAGTTCTTGAGAAAAACGCAGCAGGAAAATGTATAGAAATTGTTAGTGGACTGCGGGGAAATAGCGAAGCGGTCTCCTGGAAGTGAACGCGGAAGAGGAACAGGAAAAGGAGGAAGAAGGAGAAGGCAATGGAAAGTAATGTATGCGAGTTACGTCAGGATTCCCAGAACTAGGGAAAGATATCCTGAAGGCAACAGATCGAGGCTCGGAAGGTTGAAACGTTTCTCGGTTCAGCTCAAATCAGGAACATACATATACATCAGGGGCTCCTGAGAGAGAGAAAAAAAATGCATGTGAATTTAGGCGCATTAGCGTTAAAAAAGAGGAAAAGAATAATAAAAGCTTGTCAGATACTGGTAACATATTAGTAGACCTCAGATGAAATAAATTTACGTTAAAACCTTCAAAGGAAAAAAATATTATGACTTTAGGTGTTATAGAGATAAAATGAGAGAGAACAGGAAACAAAAGTCTATAAATGTACCAGCAACATACAGTTAAATTACATAGCCATATATACTGAAAAATTGTGAGGAAAAATGTATATATATGATTTTTTACATATTAGTGATTAGAAGAGAGAGAGAGAGAGAGAGAGAGAGAGAGAGAGAGAGAGAGAGAGAGAGAGAGCTTATCCTGTATCGGTAACTCTTAAGTAAGTATCGCGAGGTATGAGAATATACATGGTTTAAAAGTATTGGAGCCAAGGAAAGAAAAAGAAATCCAGCTTCAACTTTTCAGGACTATGATGCGTTTCCATATTCATTCTGCTTACTATTTGGTTAATTCATACAGCTTCATAAACTCATGTGAGGATTAAGATAGTGAAGACTCTGACTATAAATCTTCTGACCTATGCAGACTCTCCCTAATGTCTATAAAATGGTCTAATGGTATACAAATCACAAGGTAAAAATGTGTCCCAGTATTGAATGGATTAAACTAGTAACTAACCACCATGAAGTTGTAAAATAACAATAAATAACGGAATATTTAGGACGTCAAGACTCTTAGCACCGAGAAAATACGAGAACAGTTCAATTTATAAAGCGGGAACAACTATCACGGAATTCTATCAAGGGGAAAAGAAAGTATATTAGGATTTTAAGCGTTAAGCGATCACACAGAAAAGAAAAAAAAAGATGCTCCACTTAATTGATTGTGCATTCAGCAACTCAGCACTTTCCTTCCTTCCATATTCGATTTGTTCGCAGCTTGAGAGGACCGTCGTGGTGGTGGTGGTGGTGGTGCCCGTCTCCTCCTGCGCCACCCATTCCACTGCTGTGATCCCGCGGCGAGGCTCATTGGACGCTCTTTATCCGTGTCAGTGATTCAGACAGTGTTACGAAACCTCAGCTTTTTAAGGGTCTTCGTGCTGTGCCTTCCACTGCCACGCCACGCCACTCCACGCCATGCCACGCGAGTCTCGGCTCTAGTTACGTCTCTTGTGTCTTTTTATCTAGCTTATTTCTTTTCTTTTCTCTTTTACCTCTTGACCTAGACACTCGCTTTTACACACACATAACACGCACGCACACACACACACACACACACACACACACACACACACACACACACACACACACACACACACACACACACACACACACACACACACACACACACACACACACACACACACACACACACACACACACACACATCTCTCTCTCTCTCTCTCTGGTTTGTGTTATTCATTATATTAGCAAAAAAAGAAAAGATGAGTGTTTGAGGGAATTACAGTATACTAATTCAGAATATTTATTACACTTGCTATTTTTGTCCTTTATTGAGTCACCTGCAGAACTATGAAAGGTAACTCACGATGATCTCTATAACTTCTCAGGTGATGACTGTCTGCATGTTTATCGGCTTATAACATACAAGGGAACTGGCATCTAAGTACGTTTTCCTTTTTTTTTTTTTGTTGTTGTTATATGTTGCGCTTGGCTAGTTTTCCCCTCTTACATATAAAAAGACTTACAGGATTTCTTTTGCATTTCAGGTGAGACAAACACAAAACCATGGCAGAAACAAGTCCAAACCTCACTGGTGGTTCTCATTGCCCTTGTTCTTACCTGCACGCTGCCAGGTAAATGTGAATTGTTTGGGACGTGTAATAATTATAAATCTTTGGAATAAACTTGCCCACCCGTGTGTAGTGAAGGAAAAAATTGGTATTACTCGTCGTTTTCAGCGATGAAATGCAACGATAAATTTTGATAGCTCTTAATTTACTTGGTTTATGGGCGCGTGTAATGATGATAATAGTGATAATGATGATGATAATAATAGTGATGATAATAATAATAATAATAATAATAATAATAATAATAATAATAATAATAATAGTAATAATAATAATAATAATAATAATAATAATAATAATGTGGGTACCAATAGCGTTAGATAAGAGGAAAGTTTACGAAATTTTACTACTAATTAGAATTAATTCAGAAATCTGACATTTGTATGGGATTCTCTTCGGTATGTAAAGTATTAGTGTTATTAATTTCATTTTTGACCACCATAAAGTCACGCCCTCTTATATGTTAACTTGTATAAGATCTAATAGTGTTTTCTGATAATGTTGTCTTTCTCGAGGATCACAAACCCACTTTTTTCTAATATATTAACCGTTTTGTATACCTAGTATTCAATATTATTCTGCTTTGTGCTCGAGTACCACAAGATTATTCCCTCCTTAGTTATGAATTTATTTGTCTGGGATAAAGAAGTGCTATCAAGTTAATTCCTTACATAAATTCACCCTTTGATATATAAACTTCTTCCTCCAGTACATAGAGTCAGCAGAAAACTTGAGGATACCGTAAGAATATTCCCTCCTTACTTATGAACTCATTTGTTTGGGATGAAGATGTGTTATCAATTCAATTCCCAGCTATCATAAATTTACCCTTTGATATGTAAACTTCCTTCTCCAGTATACATAGAGTCTAGCAAAAAACCTGAAGGTACCATAAGACCCTCCTTACTTATGAACTCATTTGTGTGGGATAAAGAAAAGTTATCAGTTTAATTCCTATCATAAATTTATCCTCTGATGTATAAACTTCCTTCTCCAGTACATAGAATCCAGCAGAAAACTTGAAGGCAGAATGTGAAGCTTGGTAAAAAGAGCACGTGTCTCTGATGTCTAAATCAATTACCGGGCCCATGTCAAGCTGTCCTTCCCCGTCAGCGAGCACCGTGGCCCGCCTTGCCTTGGGGGACGGGAGGCGCAGGTAGTGGGGAGGCACATTGATAGGGAGGCAGGTAGACAGGTGGGTGAATTGGTAGGTAGATATACAGTGTTGAATAGATACATAGATGGGTGGCTGCTAGGTTAAATAGATACACAGATGGATGGATAGACAGGTTAAGAAGATACGTTAGTGAATAGATAGACAGAACATTAAATAGACACACGGATGGATACATAGTCGGTCAGTCAGTCAGTCAGTCAGTCAGTCAGTCAGTCAGTCAGTCAGTCAGTCAGTCAGTGAGTTTCCTACACCAAAATGAGATGAACAAAAGCAACAACCCCAACACGGCAAGTTAATCACACGATAACACACCTCACTATGAAGAACACACACACTATAAGTCTCCTCCTGCTCCTGCTCCTCCTGTTTCTCCTGCTCCTTCTCGTGACGTCTAATACCTTTCCTGGTGATACCATCTATTGGATCCCCTGCTAAGACTAAACACCGTCTCCTGTTACCGCCCCGCCCCGCTCCTCCCCTGCCAGGAAACCACCACGGTCGCTGCGGTGTAAACTCCCTCACTACACGAGTCTACCATTTGTCGTCACATAGGAGCCTCAGGTCGCTCATAATTCCCGAAGGTGTTCTGTGTAAACCGTGAACATTCCGACGACTGATGGATGAATGAGTGCCAGAGAGAGAGAGAGAGAGAGAGAGAGAGAGAGAGAGAGAGAGAGAGAGAGAGATGGGGGGGAGGGAGTGGGTGAGAGAAATGTGTCACAAGTTGTCAATATCTACTGTCATCGCCATGGTGAAGTTAACGTCTTCTCCGATTCCATGATTTGTCTTGTATTTTTTTGTCTTGACTCTTGGAGGAATTGCTTTCTTTTTGTTATTATCTCTGTTGCCATTGCTAGCAGTGGAGTTCCTAGTAGTTGGTTGCCAGTAGGTTCAGTTCAAGGGGAGGAGAAGCAGACTTATGTCGTCTCTTCAAGTGGAATTATCTTATATGAAACCTTGATAATGATAATGTGACGATCTCTCTCTCTCTCTCTCTCTCTCTCTCTCTCTCTCTCTCTCTCTCTCTCTCTCTCTCTCCAAAGTGTGGTGTGCAACACAGAACAGCCAGCAGTGTATAGCATATGGACACAGTGAGTACATGGCCACACATCACTCAGGCAATCAGGCGATAGGCCCACCTGCCCCAAACAAGGAAATGTGGATGTTCAAGCCGTTATTTAATTTATCCCTCTATACATCTCAATACACTGCACAGGAAGTCACGTGAGGCGAGGTGCTGTACATGTTTCAGGGTTTGATAGTTCAATTAATTATAAATCGAAATAGTCTATGCACATATGCTGTGCTTTGCTTTACTTTGGCCAAACATTAACAATGCAACAATGCTCATCCCACCCGGGGAGGCGGATTAGTCTCCCTCCACCCATCCCTGCTTCCTTCCTTCCTTCCTTCCTTCCCGCCTCACCACCTACTCGAGTTGAGGCACAGGGCATTATGTAATCATTATTATGTACAGTGTACGCTGTCACAGCCGTACAGAAAACAGTCAGCAAATGACAAATTAAATTTATGTCTGCGTCAGTGAAGAAAATCAACAGATAACACAACAATACAGCGGCTATTAAGGCTAATTTTAAACTTGCATGGTAACTGAGCAGCTCAACACTCGCCTCAAACTCAGTTTTCCTGGTGACTTAATCGTGGTGACTCGCGCCAATTAGTCCAGCAGTGACACGGTGTAAATCTCGTGTGTCTGTGTGTCACGGTGGAGATACCTTTCACACTCAGCAACAGTGAGCGTTTGGTTATGGTGCTGGTGTGGTGATGACATTTAAGACATGATATTATTCATTGCGTGACGTGATGAGAGTGATTGGATCTTAAGTACTCCAGACAGTGGTGTTGTCAAACTGGTGTGTTGTGTTGTGTGCTATAGCGGTGAAGACAGTGCGATGCCAAGCCCCGCGTGGCGCCACTGCAACACTACAGGTACACAAACAAAGCAACAAAACACAACTAAGGAAGAATATTTGTAAGTGTAGGAAAGTTTGGCAGTAGTGAAGGTTGAGGTTCCCCTGCCCAGGCTGTCATGAAGCGGGTGAGTTGCCATGTATGTGTAAAAAGTAGCACCTCATAACCATTGTACTGCAGTTGTCTGTACATTGTCTTTCTTCACGGACACTTCACTGAGATTTGTCATTTGTTAAGTGTTCAGTGTAAGGCTTTGACCGCGCACGTCGCACACAATGAGCAGTGATTAGTAGTACCGCGCGGCAACATGTAGCATCAGTAACCAGCAGGCACTCGGCAGAGGGGCGGGAAGGAAGGTGGGAGGCGGGAGACGGGAGGGAGGTGGGGGAGGCGGGGCTGATTGGAGGTAAGGCGGGGATACTGAACTGTAGGTCAATGTTAATTTCTTGCAGGAATCAAGCAAAACACAGCATAGTATGTGCATTGAATATATTCGACTAGGAATTAATTGAACTATCAAATCCCGAAGCATGTACTGTGCCTTGCCTCACGAGACATCCTGTAGCCTGCCAGTCCACCCCCTCCCCCAGTTTCCCCTCCACACACCTCCTCCACTCTACCACGGCCCTCCACCTGGCTACTTTCCTCCTCACTCTTCTGCAACTCTTTCTATCCTTCCTTCCCTCCCCCCCCTCTCTCTCTCTCTCTCCAGGTACCATGTTTTTAATTCCTCCCTTCATCTTGACCCTTCCACTTTCCTCCACTCACTCCTCCTCCTCTTTACTTTCCTTCACCCTTCCATCCACTCTTCCCTGCTGGTTGACTCCTATCTCTCCATCCCCTTCATTTCTCCCTCCCCTTCGTCTCTCCCTCTCTTCTTCATCTCTCCTTTCCTCCCTCCTGACGTAGTAAGTAAACGCTTACCTCATCCTCTTCCTTTAGCCCAGAGAGAGAGAGAGAGAGAGAGAGAGAGAGAGAGCCAGTGGTTATTTGAGTATCACGTCGGAGAGAAAAGAGTAAAAAAGAAGGAAAAAGATAACTCGTTAGAACCTGAACTGGATGGAGGAGGGAAGGATAATGAAGGAAGGAGGGAGAAAAGGAAGGAAGGAAGCAGGAGGAGTAGGAGAGAGGGAAGAAGTGACGAGTTTTGCTCCTTAATGAGACGCGATACGGTTAATTAAGTCGCTAGGAGAAGCTCACCTGTGAACACACCTGGACTAGCAAATTTACGGAGCTTTTATACACGAATTCAAAATATAGACTCGTTGTATGTGTAAGTATGTATATATGTATGTATGTATATGTGTATGTATGTATGTATGTGTATGTATGAGTGTGTATTTATTTATTTATGTATGTATGTATGTGTATGTATGTATGAATGTGGATTTATTGGAATGTATGTACGAATCTGTATTTATTTGTATGTATTTATGTATGTATGTTTGCTTTCTCATGCACCAACTCTTTTATATCATTCATTTTTTTGTTTTTTCTTTATTTTTTGTTCATTATGTCTATTTCTTTAACTTTTTTCTAGTATCTCTCTCTCTCTCTCTCTCTCTCTCTCTCTCTCTCTCTCTCTCTCTCTCTCTCTCTCTCTCTCTCTCTCTCTCTCTCTCTCTCTCTCTCTCTCTCTCTCTCTCTCTCTCTCTCTCTCTCTCTCTCTCTCTCTCTCTCTCTCTCTCTCTCTCTCTCTCTCTCTCTCTCTCTCTCTCTCTCTCTCTCTCTCTCTCTCTCTCTCTCTCTCTCCATCAACGTGTCCTATCTCCTCCGTCCTCAGAATCTTTCCCCGTAACTCACACTCCTCTTTACCTCCCTCCCTCCTTCCTTCCCTCCCTCCTTCCCTCTCCTCCTTCTCTCCCCTTCACAGGTCCTATAGTGGAGGGGTGAGAGGAGGAAGCAAGGGAGGGAGGGAGGAGAGGAACGAAAGGATAAGAGTGAGGCGCCTTTGAAATATTCCCAGGTCATATTTTAGGGTATAAGTGTTTTCTAGGTAAATAATTAGACCAATACAAACAGTATGGTGAAATTTAAGGTCGTTTCATGGTATCTTTTTCATTCCTTTTTTTTCTTGACACTCTTCCCTTCGTCACTAACCTTCCTGATGCACTTTATCTTGTTTTATAGCCGCAGCTGAATATCATAGCGGCTAGAAACTGGAAAAACTTAGCTTGTAGCGCCTTTCTTCCGTATAGACCCTTATAATGCAGTACTTCACACATTGTTTAACCACGTTCAGTACTGGGATGCATTTTTACCTTAAGTTTGGGTATGATTAAACGATTTTATTTACATTAAAAAGAGTCTATGGAGGTCAGAAGATTAATAGCCAGAGTCTTCACTATTTTAATTCCCACATAAGTTTCTGAAGCTGTATAAAATCGCCAGAATGAATATGAAAACGCGTCCTGGTACTGAGTAGGTTAAGAGTTGGCGGTACAGTTGATCATTATTGACACTCAGATACAATAAAACTGAATTATAACCTTTTTTCTATAGTAGAGAAATATTTAAGGCATCATATTATAAGAGAAGTGTATATAACTCAAATAAATAGATAAATAAATAAATCGAAATAAAAAGCGGTGATGTAAATATATGAATGATTATGATAGGTAGACACTTGATAGAGGGAATGCCGCGTGTATTGGCTAGATGGCTTTTTTTTCTTCCGTAAGCTTACAAGAGACTACTGGGACTGAACAGCCTTATTATTGTAGTTCATACACTATACTCTTGTGAGGCGAGTGAGTGTTGAGTGCGTTAGTGGTGGCGGAGCAGTGAGGTGGGTTGAGTGGCGTCTGTGTAGTTCATGACATCAGCACGAGTAGCAAGTCCCGTTTTCTGAATACTCCCCTAAAAAACACTATACTCTTGTGAGGCGAGTGAGTGTTGAGTGCGTTAGTGGTGGCGGAACAGTGAGGTGTGTTGAGTGGCGTCTGTGTAGTTCATGACATCAGCACGAGTAGCAAGTCCCGTTTTCTGAATACTCCCCTAAAAAACACTATACTCTTGTGAGGCGAGTGAGTGTTGAGTGCGTTAGTGGTGGCGGAACAGTGAGGTGTGTTGAGTGGCGTCTGTGTAGTTCATGACATCAGCACGAGTAGCAAGTCCCGTTTTCTGAATACTCGCCTAAAAATCTAAGCATAACTTGCTGAAAAATCTGAAGGGTCACTATTTGGCTGAAGTATTCGCAGCTCAGAATTACGACTCTATTTTGGATTAAAGGTGACCTCCGTGAATCTTGTATACTGGAGAAGAGAGAGAGAGAGAGAGAGAGAGAGAGAGAGAGAGAGAGAGAGAGAGAGAGAGAGAGAGAGAGAGGTGGGGGTACACATGTTATCATTTTGTCCTGGTCATTATGTCGCCCAAATTAATGTGTGGGCTTATCTGTAGGTGCACCTGGCGGGCTGAGGGCTGCTGGCTGCTGTCTGGCCGCCTGCTGTATTTCTTTATTTTTATCGTTTTCTTCTCTTCCTCCTCCTCGTGGACTTTTTCTTATTGCTGTGTTTGGGTGTTAGTTGGAGTTTTGATGGTGGTTGATAATGTTAGTTATTATTGTTCATGTTCTTTTTTTTTTGCTTCTTCCTTTACTTCTTTCCTTCTCCCTGTCTTCTCTTTCCTCCTTCTCGTTGTAGTTTTTTTTTTCTTGGTTATTGCTGTGTTTGGGTGTTGGTTGTGGCTTTGGTGGCCGTTGTTAATGCTAGTTATTATTGTTCATTTTCTTTCTTCTGCTTCTTTCTTTTTTTTTTTCTTCTCTTTCTTCTCTTCTCGTGGTGTTTTTTTTTTCCAGATTGTTGTTTTGGTGTTGGTTGTGGTTACGGTAGTTGTTGATGTTAGTTATTATTGTTTATATTGTTTTTTCTTCTGCTTCTTTTTCTTTTTCTTTCCTTCTCTTTCTTCTCTTCTCCTTGTGGCGTTTTTTCCTGGTTGATGTTGTTTTGGTGTTGCTTGTGGTTTCGGTGGTTGTTGGTTAGTTATTAGTGTTTATGTTCTTTCTTCTGCTTCTTTCTTTTTTTTTTCCTTCGCTTTCTTCCTCTTAAGAAAGCGAAGAAGAAAGGGAAGTAGTAGATGCCCCGATAAAATTAATGCACGTCACTAGTAAATAATATCAAGATGGATCACCTTTCATAACTTGACACCACCTACGTCACCACCGTCGCCGCCGCCGCCGTCACCCCTCTAGAGCCTCATCGGGCCGAACCTTGCCACCTCTCCCTCGCCGATATTATTACCGATATTATTACCATTTCTTCTTCCTTTTGGTTCTCCTCCTCCTTCCAGGAACGAGAGAGACCTTACCAGTGAGTGAGTTTGGGTGTGATTAGACGATTTCATTTGCATCAGGAAGGGTCTATGAAGGCCACACGATTAATGACCAGAGTCTTCGCTATTCCATTTCCCACATAAATTTCTGAATCTGTATAAAATCACCAAATAGTAAGCAGAATGAATATGAAAACGCGTGCTGATACTGAAGAGGTTAAGTCTCAATGAGCAATTACGTGTTTTTAACCTTCGATGTTGAGGTTTCTTGTCTTACGTTCCTTGTGTTACGTGCTTACGAATGTTCGATTTATTTTACATGAAAAGATGTTTTGTGCTTGTGGTTAATTTCAGTGAGAAGCTTCGAAGTTTCATTGCGTAGTCACCTTTAGAAACTTTTATTTTGAGACTCTTTTATGATGTTTAACCCCTTCAGTAGCATAGGACATTTTGATATTTGTTCTGTTTACTATTTGGTGACTTTATAGCAGCTTCAAAAACTTGCGTGGGGATTAGAATAGTGTCATTGTGTGGTCACTTTTTAGAGACTAATTTTGAGACCTTTTTATGGTGTTTAATCCCTTCAGTACTATAGCACATTTTCATATTCATTCTGCTTACAATTTAGTGATTTTGAACAGCTTCAGGAACTTAGGTGGGGATTAGAATAGTGAAGACTCTGTATCCATTAATCTTCTGACCTACATAGACCCTTCCTTATGTCAATAAAACCACCTCATCATACTCAAAACTCAAGGTAAAATTCGTCCCAGTACCGAAGGGATTGTTAATTTACTATAGGTATAATGTTTTAGATCATAATGCGTAAGATGTTTGTGGTTGACGTGCGTGTATACTGTTACCTGAAATTTAAGTCATTCCCACAGGCCAGGAGCAAGCTATGGCCACACGCTTGCTTGGAAACTGCTTGGCGAGAGTTTTGAGCACCGTGAAATATTGCCAAGAAGCAGCGCCGCCTTCGTCATCATCACCGTCATTGTCATTATCATCAACACCAGAAAAAACAACAACAGCAACTGCATAATTTCACTCCAGAACGCCTTGATTTATGAGCACATCGAGACCGTCATTTGTCTCGAGTCTCAAGTGCCTTTGTCACCTCGCCTCGCCAAGGAAATATGGAGAGCAGGAGGAGGAGGAAGAAGAAGAGGAGGAGGAGAAGGAGATGGGAATGGAGAAGAAGAAAGAGAAGGACGAGGAGAAGGACAAAGATGGGGCGAAGATGAAGATGGAGAAACGAATGAGAGAATGAGAAAATGAAGGAAGAGTGGGAAGGAAGAGGAGGAAGAGTAACAGCACAGCAGAAGAGGGAATGAAGAGGTGATTCAATTATTGATCTAATCAAACGAAGCCGAGGGTTTAATCGTGTGTGTCTGTGTGTGTGTGTGTGTGTGTGTGTGTGTGTGTGTGTGTGTGTGTGTGTGTGTGTGTGTGTGTGTGTGTGTGTGTGTGTGTGTGTGTGTGTGTGTGTGTGTGTGTGTGTATGTGTGTGTGTGCCTGTCTGTGTGTGTGTTTGAGGAAGAACGTGCTATGTGAAGCTATATTATGTCATATTGCTATATTATTAATTTAATATATCAAAAATTCCTCCTCCTCTTCCTCCTCCTCCTCCTCCTCCTCCTCCTCCTCCTCCTCCTCCTCCTCCTCCTCCTCCTGCTGCTGCAACGAGGCACTTCCCGCGCATGACGGTCGCCGCTGAGGTGAGTGAGTGAGTGAGTGAGTGAGTGTGAGGGTGAGACGCCAAGCAAACACTCCGCTGATTGCAAATATTGAGTTTATTTTTTATGTAAATCTGGCGGTGAGCTCTCGAGTGATGGCGCCGATAAGGGAGATAAGACACACTGACTATCTTTGATTGTGGTGGTGGCGGTGGTGGTGGTGGTGGTGGTGGTGATGGTGGTGATCCTATTAGCAATACTTTCCTATAGGACTTGATGTGACGTTCCATTACTAAGTTATTAAGTTTTACTCTTCACGCACTTTGTGTTTAAAGGAAAATTTGAGTCAAAAGTTGCTAATGAAAGGTGGGAAAAGCTGATCTAGTTATCCAAGGTTGTTCTTTCAATATTTTTCATGTTTTGTGTTTTTATTGTTTTACTGTTGTTGTTTTTCCGTAAATTTCAGCAAACGTCATGGTATTATTAACTTAGACATGTTTCCTTTCTTCCTACATCGTTATATTTTTTAGTGTTTATTAAATGCTTCGTGTGATTTCATCCCAATGTTTGTTTAATTAATTCAATCTTACTATATCAAGAAATTCTAAGCTCTTTCTCGAATACCTTCCACAATCTACATCAGTCTTTTTCCATCCAACACTTTTCATCGCTTCATTCATTCCTACGATAAAAGCTTATTGTACGAAAGAGTCTACCTAATTATATGTCTCTTTCATACACCTTTCTATTCTCAATCAATTCCAATATCTCTTTATCACCACTATTCACACATTTGATTCCGGGATTCTGTATTATAAAATTTGTCTAATTACATACCTCTATTCTCTTCATTGGTATCTCAGACTCTATCATCACCATTCATGTATTTAATTCAAGGTTGCTGCATCTGGTTATATGCCTTCTGTTCTTAGTCTAGTACGTGTTTCCTGCACCAGTTATCCATACTCCTTTTCTTAATACAGTTCACGTATTTAATTTTAGGTTACCGAGGCATAAAGATTCAGTGTGTGATATCGGAGCGCGCCAATCCGATATAAAGGGAGCCAAGGGAGTGAGGGGAGCCAATCATGCCTATTCCTCAGTTAATCAAGACAGTTAGCGATTGGAGGCCGGCAGGTTAATCAGAGGTGTCAGGTGGGCAGGCCGGCGCCACCCCTAGGCCAGCTGGAATGGTGACAGATGGCGCTGGAAGAGGGCCTGGAAGATTCTCTCTCTCTCTCTCTCTCTCTCTCTCTCTCTCTCTCTCTCTCTCTCTCTCTCTCTCTCTCTCTCTCTCTCTCTCTCTCTCTCTCTCTCTCTCTCTCTCTCTCTCTCTCTCTCTCTCTCTCTCTCTCTCTCTCTCTCTCTCTCTCTCTCTCTCTCTCTCTCTCTCTCACTTCTTTCTTTCTCCATCTTCTATATCCTCAATCTCTCTTTCTCTTCATCCCTCCGTTCCATCATCCCGCTTTCCTTCGTCCTCTTGTCCACTTCTTTTCTTCCTTCCTCTTACACTGTCTCTCTCTCTCCATTCACATCCCTCTCATCTCCTTTATCCTTCTTCCTCTTCTCCATTCTCCTTCCAGCTCTTTGTATTGACTCATTATCCTCGCAAGGGAAGGTAAAAGTGAAGGAGAAAATGTGCAGGAAAGAAGAGAAAGTGAAGAAAATGCCTGAGTGTTCTTTTAATGGTGTTTCAATGTAAGATTCCCCGCTCGTTACTGTGAATGTTTCGTTAACGTGGTCTTTTTTTGTTTTGTATGTTGTCGCTGCTAAGTTGGTTCTGTTGTATCCCCGTATGTTTAGTTCACGTATATACTGACGCTGTAGGGTCGACACAGGCATAACTAAGACTTGGGTAGGGAAAAAAAGTAAGGATTAAGTTTTTCTGGGAAGTTTGAAGAAGGGGGTGGGGGAGTCTAAACTGTGATATCCCTTACGTGGAATTTGTGCCCGTGGATGATGAGAGGTACAATGCATCAGTTAGCTCCTTCATTACTGGCAGGCATTTTTACCATGAGTTTTGGGTATGATTAGACGATTTTAGGAAAGGTCCATGGAGGTCACAAGATTAAAGGCCAGAGTCTTCACTATCTTCACTTTTCAAGCTGTATAAAAATCACCAAATAGTCAGTAAAATGAATATAAAAAACGTTATAGTAATGAAGAGGTTAATAATGAGTGCGAGACACCTCAGAAGGAAAAGGTGGTTGTATATTGATGTTTACACTTGTTTGTACTTGTATCCTTCAAATCAACAGCAGCTTTTATGATTCCACTGCATGACAAGGACAGTCCATCAGCCATCACGTAAATCATAGCTCACCAATACTCTCTGACTTCACTTATGCCCATCAAATCCTGTTGAGTCGCCTAACCATTTGTTTCAAGCTGGCAAAACGTACCACACCCTTCCATCTACTAACTCTTTATCCATCACCTATTAGTACACTACGTTGTGTTACTCTTTACCATTATTGTAGTACCTTCTAGTAACATGATGTGTTTACGTCAGAGCGAGTACTCGTGTATGCCTCACTTTAACCTCTGACTGTCACTTGCTACACCTTTCCCTCACTACCAAACACTTAAAGACATCTTCACTTGTTCTACACCCACAACCAATCTTTGGACTGGGAAGAAATTGCTAACTTTTTTTATGTAAGAGGGGAAACTGGCCAAGGACAACAAAAGAATATATAAAAATACCCACTTAATTGCCAGTTCCCTTAGAGATCAATAGAGTTAGCCAAAAGACAGGGACAAACGTGTTGAAACTTCCTTATAGACGCTTATAAAAACTTGACGCATTGCTCTTAGTGGCGCTAATTGTTTCGTGTCGCAGCGAAAGGGCTAATACGACTCGCTGATGACGATATTGTGTGTTCAAATTGCCTGAAAAACTGTGTGGCCTTTCTTTGCCTTGACCTTTGGGAGGAAAACTTAACAATACCTGGAAAGGGGCTTAATTAGGAAATTATGACAACAAAGTCTCAGCACAGAAGCGCCCAAGGAACCAGTGTGGAGGGAAAAAAGTACACAGCAAACTTGATTAAACTTAGAAAGACAAACATAATAACGCAAACTTGAGGAGCACCAGTGGAGGAAGAAACGAGAGAGAGAGAGAGAGAGAGAGAGAGAGAGAGAGAGAGAGAGAGAGAGAGAGAGAGAGAGAGAGAGAGAGAGAGAGAGAGAGAGAGAGAGAGAGAGAGAGAGAGAGATGGGGGGGCTCGTAACCTTTAGTTTAGTAGCTGGCCCCCCTCCACCGGCCCCCATGAACACCCTCTCCCCATATAGAGGCTGTCGATCATTATGGCTCTGGTCACATGCCTCTGTTGCCTTTATGATTTCGCTCCTTTGTTGGTCCTTGTTGTCTTTAGCTCAAGTAATTTGCCTTTGACACACACACACACACACACACACACACACACACACACACACACACACACACACACACCCGATAGCTCAGTGGTTGGAGCGCTGGCTTCACAAGCCAGAGGACCGGGGTTCGATTCCCCGGCCGGGTGGAGATATTTGGGTGTGTCTCCTTCCACGTGTAGGTGCTGTTCACCTAGCAGTGAGTAGGTACGGGATGTAAATCGAGGAGTTGTGACCTTGTTGTTCCGGTGTGTGGTGTGTGCCTGGTCTCAGGCCTATCCGAAGATCGGAAATAATGAGCTCTGAGCTCGTTCCGTAGGGTAACGTCTGGCTGTCTCGTCAGAGACTGCAGCAGATCAAACAGTGAAACACACACACACTCTCTCTCTCTCTCTCTCTCTCTCTCTCTCTCTCTCTCTCTGCATATTCCCCTTCTATCTCACTTCCTCTTCACCTCCATCTCTCCCTTCTCTCTCTCTCAAGTCTCATCTCCGTTTCATTCATTCCTCCATTCCTCCTCTCCTTTCCTCCCACTCCTCCTCTCCTCCTCTTCATTTGATCTATTTCTTCCTCTCACCATTCTTCTCTTTTTTCCTTTTCTCACCCTTCTCTCCTTGGACACCATTAACTAAGGACTTGCGAGGAGGAGGAGGAGGAGGAGGAGGAGGAGGAGGAGGAGGAGGAGGAGGAGGAGGAGGAGGAGGAGGAGGAGGAGGAGGAGGAGGAGGAGGAGGAGGACACGTATATTAATCACAGCTCGACCCACGCCCTCCTCCTCCTCTTCCTCTCTCCTCCTCCTCTTCCTCCTCCTCCTCCTCCTCCTCCTCCTCCACATGGTGCCTTTCCTTTCCCGACCGGCTTCGGCTGGTGGGATGGGTGGGTGAGGAGGAGTTTTCTGTTTTGCTGTCCTGTCTCTCACACTGTGTAGTTAGTATAGAATAGTTAACCAAGCAGCCTAGTAAGGACCCCTGGGTCTGTTGTTGCTTGGTCTTTCCTTTGTATTCCTTTGTATTCCTCCTCCTCCTCCTCCTCCTCCTCCTCCTCCTCCTCCTCCTCCTCCTTCTCAAACCACCTCCTTACCTCCATTCTCTATCTCTCCCTTCCTTTCCCTCCTCTTTCCTTACTCCTCCTCCTCCTCCTCCTCCTCCTCCTCCGTGCTATTAAGGACACAGTCACCATAACACCTTTTGAGGAGGAAACTGGACATAGAGAAATGAAAGGGAAGAGAGAGAGACAGAGAGAGAGAGAGAGAGAGAGAGAGAGAGAGAGAGAGAGAGAGAGAGAGAGAGAGAGAGAGAGAGAGAGAGAGAGAGAGAGAGAGAGAGAGAGAGAGAGAGAGAGAGAGTAGATTGATTATTGCAAGTATTATTTTTCTCAGTTTATTTTAATTATTGTTATTTTACTAGTTTATTTATTCATTTATCTATTGATTGATTTATTTCGAGGTTGAGAATTAAAGGTAAATGAATTGTTATGTTTTGGCATTTTCTATTGATATTTCCAGTATTGTTTCGCCTGTATTTCACCACCGGCGCGAGATTTCCCTCTTTCCTTCCTCTCCCTGGCCTCACCTCACTCGTTCTGAATGGCGTCACTGCATTGGGAAAACATGCACAGGATAAAACTAGATCGCTTTCTAACCATGTCGCAAGAGAGAGAGAGAGAGAGAGAGAGAGAGAGAGAGAGAGAGAGAGAGAGAGAGAGAGAGAATGAATAAAAAGAGAGTGAGTATTGGGAACATAGACATACACACACACACATATACCTCCCCCCCAAACACACCCACACACCGCTCACCCACACACACACACACACACACACACACACACACACACACACACACACACACACACACACACACACACACATACATACATACAGATAATGAACCACGGGATAGGAAAATAACGTTATGAAGGATGTATTATAATTAGCATAGAATTTTAAGGTGCTCTGCGTGTCTCGTTGCTTGGCTAGTGTGGCGCGAGGAGGGAGCTCAGAGTTAAAAAGAGTTAAGAGAAGGGGAGGAGGAATAGAGGTTTGAGAGGGAGGAGTAAAGAGGAAAGGGGAAGAAGAGGAACGAAGGTATGAGAGAGAGGAATGAAGAGGAAGAGGAGAAGAATAGGAACGAAGGTATGAGAGAGAGGAATGAAGAGGAAGATGAGAAGAAGAGAAGGAATGAAGATTTGAGAGGAAGAGGAGTGAAGACTTGAGAGAGGGAGGAATGAAGAGGAAGAAGAGAAGAAGAGGAGGAATGGTGAAGAGGATGAAGGAAGAAGAGGAATGAAGACTTGAGAGGGAGGAATGAAGAAGAAGAAAAGAAGAGGAGGAATGGTGAAGGGGATGGAGGAAGAAGAAGAATGAAGACTTGAGAGGGAGGAATGAAGAGAAAGAAAAGAAGAAGAGGAGGAATGGTGAAGAGGAATGAAAATTTGAGTGGGGAGAATGAAGAGGAAGAAAAGAAAAGAGAAAGAATAGAGAAGTGGAAGGAAGATTTGAGATGGAGGAAGAAGAAGAAAAAAAGATCTGAGAGAGAGAGAAGAGAAGAGGATGGAAGAGGAAAAAGAAGAAAGAAGATTTGAGAGGAAGAAGAAATAAAGATAAACGAGGAAGAATATTACAGAGAAGGGAAGGTTGAACTGAAGGAAAGAGACTAGTTGGTATAGGATGAGGAAAAACTTAACATCTACTGGCGTTAAAGAGGGAAGAGGTTGAATTAGAGGAAAGAGGATAGAGATGAGAGGAATAAGAGTAAAGTGAAGAGGAAAAAAGATTGGATTTGCAGGAACGAGGCTGAAATTGACGTTAGATTGAAGAAGAAAGAGGTTACTGCTAAGAAGAGAGAGAAGAGCAGTTGTTGTTGTTGTTGTTGTTGTTGTTCTTGGTGGTGGTGGTGGTGGTGGTGGTGGTGGTGGTGGTGGTGATAGTGGTGGTGTTTGTGGTGTTCTTCTTCTTCTTCTTCTTCTTCTTCTTCTTCTTCTTCTTCTTCTTCTTCTTCTTCTTCTTCTTCTTCTCCTTCTCCTTCTTCTTTTCTTCTCCTCCTCCTCCTCCTCCTCCTCCTCCTTCTTCTCCTTCCCCTTCTCTTCTTCTTCTTCTTCTTCTTCTTCTTCTTCTTCTTCTTCTTCTTCTTCTTCTTCTTCTTCTTCTTCTTCTTCTTCTTCTTCTTCTTCTTCTTCTTCTTCTTCTTCTTCTTCTTCTTCTTCTTCTTCTTCTTCTTCTTCTTCTTCTTCTTCTTCTTCTTCTTCTTCTTCTTCTTCTTCTTCTTCTTCTTCTTCTTCTTCTTCTTCTTCTTCTTCTTCTTCTTCTTCTTCTTCTTCTTCTTCTTCTTCTTCTTCTAGTTTTGTTTCGTGTGATGTGATTTGGGAATGATGTATATTTGTTTTACTTTCAAGGGGCGTGTGGCGGATGTTCCTTATCGTGCGTGCGTGCGTGCGTGCTTGAGAGCTGAGTATCCCAGGAGGCAGGAAGGTTGAGGACGGAGGTAAAAAAAAAAAAAGATAAAAGATAAAAGTAACCTGCTTGAGTGGCGGTATTTGAGCAGGAATAAATATTTGTCTTAGATTATGCGCTTCATTAAAGTTGCAGGTATACTCTCTCTCTCTCTCTCTCTCTCTCTCTCTCTCTCTCTCTCATCAATCCATCAGCAGCACCCGTACAGACTTGGGAGCAAATCAATTCCTTACAACTGGGTCACTACCACAAGCGTCAACACAAACTCTCTCTTGCCTCTCACATCCTAGGCTTCCTCCTCCTCCTCCTCCTCCTCCTTTCGTCTTGTTTTCCTCTCGCCACCAAACCACCACCATCTCCTTTCTTTCTGTCTCCTCAGCCTCCTCCTCCTCCTCCTCCTCCTCCTCCTCCTTTTCTTTTTCTCCTTCTCCTCCTCCCCCTCCTCCTCCTTATCTCCTCCTCCTTCGACTGGTACATATCGATCTCTCACTCTCTCTGTTACTCAATCTTCTTTTTTCGCCACAAGCGGTACATTACGAAATTTTCCTTTTCCTCCTCCTCCTCCTCTTCCTCTTTATCGTTATATCTCCCTCCTAGTGGATGTTGATAAATTGTATGCCGTTGTATATCCCTCAATTTGTCCCACTCCCCGCTTTCCTCTCTGGCTGACTTGCCTTTTCCCTTATGGACGCTCTCTATCCCTCGTAAAAATTCTCTCTCTCTCTCTCTCTCTCTCTCTCTCTCTCTCTGTGTGTGTGTGTGTGTGTGTGTGTGTGTGTGTGTTTTGCTTATATTTTTTGTCTCCACACGAAAAACAAACAAGGGGAGAGAAGCCTCTTAATGCCGCCCTGCCAGACGCCGCAAATCGGTCAACTCATCTTGATTCAATCGGCATTTTATTCTTAAGAGGATCGGTTCATACGTCAGTCGCATTGAGATTCTACAAGCCAGTGTACTAAAAGAAGGATTCACAGTTTTGCCATTCTTACTTACGTATCGATAACTGGGGCGTCTATTATCTTTTCCATATCCTTTTTTACAATTGACCATATTCTGAAACTCTATTGCTTGAATCACCGCTACGTTCTCACCCTCTAATTGACGTGATTGTGTGTTTTCAATGTAGTTTTTATGGTTCTAGAGACAAATTGGTGTGATTTCTAGAACATCAACACGAGAAATACCATAAAAAGCTTTTCTAAAAATCTCTGTGGCCTTTCTAAATATTGTTGGTGAGATAGTAAAGCGTTTCAGAATACCAGTCATAGTCTTAACATATATAAAGCGAGATGTTGAAGCTGAAGGCAAAGTGCATAACGAGGGAATGTTCACTAAAGCCTCTTAGAGCGGCCTTGACCGGTGCAGTGTGTACGTAGTATATGCATTATCGCTTCTATAATTGTTTTGTATCCAACTTTGATCGCTGCTTGGGTTTGCACCGTGTAACTCTGCATTGGGTGAGCTAATAAGCTTGAAGCGCCACGAGAGACTTGCAGCTCCTGTGTTCAGCTCAACCACAGCTGAGATAGACACACAGGCATGTCAGCTCAGTGGCGTAGTTTCGGTAGCCATGCTGTGATGAATGTTCCAGTTTGAAAGATTAAATAGACTTGTGGATAGGATGCGTGGAAATAGAGACAGACACAGAGGCAGGTCAGCTCAGTGGCGCAGTTACAGTAACCATGCTGTGTTGAATGCACCGATTTGAAAGATTAAACAGACTTGTTAATGAGATGTGTAGGAATAGAGATGTTTTATAGAGGGAGCGCTAAGTGTAGGCCTAATCGTTTTTTGCTGTTTCTTTCTTATCTTTCCTTTTTAATGTTCTGTCAACTTTAAAGCCTCGATAGTCAAAACAACTCATTCTGTCGCTCCCTTACGGAAAATATTGAGCCCTGTACGCAATGGTGACACAATGATAACTCTTTCCGTCATTGCTTTTATATTCAATTACTTGAGTCACTTCCTTTCCTTTCACTCCCTCCCTCCCACCATCCATCCTTGCCTCTCCCTGCTCTCCTTCGACTGGGACTGTGTTGGAGCGATTGCAATCCCAAGCTGTAATGTCGTCAGTGATTGGAAGTGGAATTGTGAGCGACTGTGATTATGAGAGTCAGTCGTGGCTCTTCCCTGTCCTTCGCTTTCTCCCCGCCGTGATTCTAAGCCAAGCCTTATTAGAACCGTTTTCAAAGTTCACGGAGATTATTGGTCGGATTTGTTTGAGTGTTTTACCAAAATGTCAACATAGAATCCCTGTTAAACTATCACAGGAATAATGAAAGCTTCGAGAACCTCAGCTGTTTTCACTAAAAGCTGCTGGAAGTTGAGATAAGACCAGGAAAAGTTTGAGATTCATATGGATGCCGCCGCTGGTCCTCGCCTCCGTCACACTCCGTCGACAACAGCCACGAGACACTGACAGCCAATTAACAGCTCTGCCCAGACAAACACGCCGCCCTGAGAGCCTGTAATGGTGCTCCCAACCCACTTAAAATGATGGTCAGCGACTTCAGTGTTGTCCTTGAAACTTCAGCGAGGAGAGAAGACTCGAGTGTGACATGAAAGCTGCTTGAGATTGTTATGTGATTTACAGCTTGATTACATTTGAAGGCGCTGTGCTTTGTAGTTTAAATGTTTTTTTTTTCTAGATATTTTCAGCGATGAGACAAGCAAGTATTCTAAGGGTTTAATACCTTCAGTACAAGGACGCTTCTTTATATTATATCTGGTTACTTATGCAGCTTCAGAAACATATGTTGGGATTAGAATAGCAAAGACTCTAGCCATTAATCTTCTGACCTCCAAAGACCCTTCCTAATGCAAATAACATCGTCTAATCACACCCAAAAATCAAGTTAAAAATGCGTCTCAGTATTGAAGGGGTTAATGATGTATGATAAGACAGTTGCGTGTCTTGGGATGAGGCAATCTAGTGGTGGTTGCTAGGCGGGTGTTCCGGTGGCTGGCTCTTTGGTGCTCAGCCTGCGCTTATAATGTAATGTTGTAGGTTCAACACTCAGTAAGGGACGTCGTGCAGTGCCATTAATCTGTATTTGACACCATATGACCTTGTTGAGGCGCCATATTGCTTTCTTGTGGTTATTGCTTCCGTTGTTGGTTTTGTTGTTGTTACTGTTGTTGATAATACTGTTGGTGGCAATTGGCATGAGGCGTGGCCCAATGTTGCTCTCGCTGCCTCTCCCCTGTCACCTCTTTCCCTTCAAAACACCGTCTCTTTTACTCGACAAATACGTCTTTATATATGAAGGAAATGTTACACTCACCGGCAAATCTGGCGCGGTGAAGCTGTGTAAAAGTGCGTCTCTTGTGTATACAACATGACGGCAACCATTTCCGACAAGCTCGGCTCAGTGTCCTGCAGCGAGCCACTCCGTGAAAAATACTGAATACACAGGGACTAAGTTGTAGCTCCTGCCTCATTTTTACCTCGTATGTAAACCCTGGGATATTATAATGGCTCTTGCGAGGACGGCGGCTGTGGCGGGGGTAGCGGTGGTGGTGATGGTGGTGGTGGTGGTGGTGGTAGTGGTGGTGATGGTGGTAGTGGTGGAAGTAACCCAAGTAGAATCAATAGCAAACTAGTTCACTATTCCCACACTGTATACAAGTAGGAGAGTTTATTCGTAAGATTATGAAGGAAGGGGACAGCGGTGGTGGTGGTGGTGGTGGTGGTGGTGGTGGTGGTGGTGGTGGTAATGATGGAAGTAACATTCATGTAGAACCAATAGTAGACTAGTTCAGTATTCCCGCACTGTATACGAGTAGGAGGGTTTATTCGTGTCAAGATTATGAAGGATGTTAAGGGGGAAGGAGGGAAGGGGACAAAAAAGGCCGCGCCATGTATGAGGAATGTTTACTGGCACGTCAAAATATGCAAATGTTGTGTATGAAGATCGCTTTCGTCGTAGGATTTACCGCGGCCGACGGAAGAGAAACGTTTGCCTTTGTGTGTGTGTGTGTGTGTGTGTGTGTGTGTGTGTGTGTGTGTATGTATGTATATGTATATATGTTTGTGTATGTGTGTGTTTGTGTGTGTGTGTGTGTGTGTGTGTGTGTGTGTGTGTGTGTGTGTGTGTGTGTGTGTGTGTGAGTGTGTGCACGCGCGTGTGGGTGATGCTGGGGAGCGTTTCAAGCCTCAGACAAACACTGACAGCTGTGAAAAAATACACGCAGATGAATAGATATATAAGAGCAATAAATAACTCCCCTCAGGAATTATAGACGGCACCGTGTGTGTGTGTGTGTGTGTGTGTGTGTGTGTGTGTGTGTTAGGCCGATGCGTACGTGCGTGTTTTAAGTCACATACTACTGGTTTATGGTTTACAGAGGAAAAACAGGCGCAAATCAAGTATTGTGAGAAAAAAAATGTACAAAAAGAGGAAAACAAAACACCATTCCATGAGTGAATAAAAGAATAAAACATTGATAAAACAGAGAGAGAGAGAGAGAGAGAGAGAGAGAGAGAGAGAGAGAGAGAGAGAGAGAGAGAGAGAGAGAGAATGAATGAGGAAGCATTTTAGAAAGATTAAACGTCGATATTACTGATGAGAAAGAAGGAATGAGTTTCTATGGATAGCAATGTGGGAGAAAAGAGACTGGAAATATCTCTGGTGTATTTTTTAAGGGGTATGGGAGAGTAGACTTTGACATTTTGTGTAGCGGAAGCAGCGACTCGTATGAATCTCCACCGAAGAAAAACGACAGCACTTACTTTGAACAGAAAACATAAGCGATCATAAAAACAAAGAATAGCTCTCTTGAAACTTCCTCCTTGAAAGAATAGAAGTCATAGGAAGGAGAAAATACTGAAACGGTAGAATTACAGAGATTACCAGACGTAGGGATGAGTGAGAGAGAAAACTCATCAACTCTTGTATTTGAGAAGTGGACAGAATAAATAATGGAGATTGAATTAACTTAACTGCATCTAAATTGACGATACTAATGATATTGATGATGATGATAATGGTGATGATGATGATGATGGTGATGACGATAAAGGTACGATGGCAATGATGGTGATGGAAGGTGAGCGACATCTCCCCACTTAATTCACTTTTTTCTAATATCGGGGAAGGATAGAAGTAAAAATTCACATCATATTGGATTCTCGTCCCGCGTTATGTGGACGGAACCATTTTTCATTTAACCATTTCTCGTGTTTTTTTCTTCAGCAGCTGCTGAAGAAAAGGCGACGCCAGGCAGAGGGATGGAGGGAGGATTGGGAGCTCGGGATGAAGAGAGAGAGAGAGAGAGAGAGAGAGAGAGAGAGAGAGAGAGAGAGAGAGAGAGAGAGAGAGAGAGAGAGAGAGAGAGAGAGAGAGAGAGAGAGAGAGAGAGAGAGAGAGAGAGAGAGAGAGAGAGAGAGAGAGAGAGAGAGAGAGAGAGAGAGAGAGAGAGAGAGAGAGAGAGAGAGAGAGAGAGAGAGAGAGAGAGAGAGAGAGAGAGAGAGAGAGAGAGAGAGAGAGAGAGAGAGAGAGAGAGCCAGAGTGAGAGTGTAGAGAATAGTGCTAGTCAGTCAGTCAGTCAGTCAGTCAGTCAGTCAGTCAGTCAGTCAGTCAGAAAGTCAGTCAGTCAGTGAGTCGGAGTCACCAGCCTGACATGCAGCTTCCGTCGCCAAGGTCACGGTGTCTGACTAGGGTATTGAAACATAAACAAAGCGGCGACCTGCCACACTGACTCTGTTGAGACGAGTGAGTGTCGCTTCACAACTCTCCCCGGGCAGTATGACAGGCATCAGTGACTTGCTCTCGTGGCAGACTAGCTGAACCTCGTACGTATCGCCTTAATGCTAATAGAAAGTTGACATTAGTAACTGATGAAAGATCTATGAGGAAGCAAGCTGTGACCATGAGAGAGGGAGTCGTTTCTAAGCATCAGCGACTTGCTTCACTGTGAAGTGAACCTGACTGTACCTGGTTTTGGTTTTAGACGAAGATAAATAGGAAAGCGAACTGTGATCATGCAAGTGGCAGTCGTTTCTAGCATTCAGTGACTTGCCTCAATGCTAACTTACCTTCATTTCATTTTTTGTAGAAAGTTGACAATGACAGTAATCTCTACAATTGAGGAAGTCAACAGAAAGTAAGACCAACTCAACGATTAGCTACACATAATAGTTTTAGTTGTAATAGAAATAGTAATGTTTAAGATGTAATTGTTAATAGAGTTTGAATTGATGTAGAAAGCTGGTAGTGGCAAGCAAGGAAGCATAAATTGAGAAAGTAAACCAGTAGTCGCAGAAGAGGGAGTGTCACTGTATTGATGTTAGTTAAGGGTTGTTTGTTCAGTGATAAGCCTTTAATTAAGTTGTTATAGATTGCGTAGCGTTTTTGACCCTGAATGAATGGAGAATTAAAGTCAACGATCTCGAAAGATGAAGAAATATGATATTAATTGTAAAATAAAAACAAAGAGGAAAACAGTCGCCTCTATACAATGAAATATATAAATAATGAAATACAATATTATCTCTATTGATAGATATATACATAAGAAAAACATAGATAATAAATGATAACAATTCTGTAAGAGATATAAGTCACATTAAAATCACATTAAAAAAAAACAAAATAATTGAATGATAAGAATAAACAAGGGTAAAGATTTTCACTTAGAAGAAAAGAAGAAAAGAAGAAAACCACATAAGAATGAGATGCCACTCAATAATGAAGCAAGTATATCTTTAAGAAGTGCATGATAAACCTTACACGACTCACGGAGAGCAAAGAATACCATCCCATTAACACTTAGAGGAAGGAATACTGCAGAAAGCGAATACTTGAATCCTTCACCAGTATATCTTGAGACCAGAATGTGTATTTGATGCTTCACCTTAAGAGTGAAGTGGCGCGAGGTTGTGCATTACTTTCAAGTGGTATAATCTTTTTGGATAAGCAAGGAAGAGTTACGGTGCGTGTGATATCGTGGTTAGGTTATTGCTCTGTTGTGTGAAGACCTGGACGGTGGTGACAGGAAAGTACATTGCATTTCCCACACATTATTGTTATATATACTTCAGAAAAAAAATTACTTATCTTCCTTTGTGCTTATATTTGCTCGTATTTATTTATTCTTCACGTTCAATGCCTCAGTTTGTACTTAAATTATGGAGAGATAGATAGATAGATAGATAGATAGATAGATAGATAGATAGAGAGAGAGAGAGAGAGAGAGAGAGAGAGAGAGAGAGAGAGAGAGAGAGAGAGAGAGAGAGAGAGAGAGAGAGAGAGAGAGAGAGCACATTCATCACCCAAATCCCTAAATAAACCACATTCTTACAAGGACTCCGTTATTGGATGACTGAGTGCAAAGAACTAACACACACACACACACACACACACACACACACACACACACACACACACACACACACACACCCTCGGGAGTTCACGGCGCTGTCAAGGGCTGCGTTGAGTTCCGTTGGGGTGCGCGAGCGGCGGCGGCTGCGTTGGCCAGTGTTTGCCGCCTTGCTCTCAGCGCTGTTTACAAGGCTGATAACACACACCGCCCACCACCGCCCACCGCCGCCCCCCGCCCTCCTTCACCGCCCACTCTCGCTCAGCCTCTCAGTCTCCTCCCGGCAACATCTCAGGAATACCGTTCATGAATACTCTGATTTGTTATTTTTTCTGGTGGTGGTGGTGGTGGTGGTGGTGGTGGTGGTGGTGGTGGTAAGATTATCCTGGTCTAAGTTTTACCAGCGTGGTTTGTACTGTAATGTAACCCATGTGTGAATTTCAGAAGTCCACGACCTGCTTCTATTTCCGTCCGTTATCACAGTAAATAGCGCGAGTGTTGTGTGTCTTGGTAAATATTTGCCACGTCGCCTCAGTGAATACTTTATTAGTTAACCTTTTCTCTTTTCTTCCTTCTTTGTTTGGGGGAGATGGGGTGATGAGCTTTTATTATTCTTTGTATTGTTCTGGCCTTTTAATTTTCTAGTTTTTTTTTCACTTATCCTTCATTTTTATTTATTTTTTTTAGCCTTGCAACCCTGTCTCTGTCTCTCTCTCTCTCTCTCTCTCTCTCTCTCTCTCTCTCTCTCTCTCTCTCTCTCTCTCTCTCTCTCTCTCTCTCACGTGTTTTCGTAACATATCTTTTCGTGGTTCTCTCCTTTCCTCCCCAGAGTCTTTAGCAGGTGTTTGGATGCTGTAGGTCCTTGTCTCGTATTCTTAAACACTTCTGCACTTCACTTCCACTATTTCAAGAGGGTTTAACTAAATTTACACGAGTTTTTCAAGAGATTTTTACGGTTTTAGAGGCAAATTGACAAGATTTCTACATTATTGACAGGAGAAAACCTTTTGAAAACCCCGCTTATCATCCCTATGGCCTTGGAAAATAGTCGTGGTGAGAGAGCAGAGCGTTTCAGAATACGTACGCTTGTCATCATGTCTTGTTTGAAGTGACGCTTGTGTCATATCAACTTTGTGTTACACTGCAAGCGGTTTATTTCTTTTATTTTCATTTGTCTTTAGTGTATGTCTGGAAGTTTTCTCAATTTTGTGTAATATTTTTTTTATTATCATTGTTTGTAGGAAATCTATGTGGGTGTTAAATTATTGCATTTTTTTTTATTGTTTTGCTATATTTATTAATTTTCGTCTTTATTTACATTTCCTTCTAGTGTAACTTGTCTCAAGAAGACTTTAAAGAGGTAAAAGGTCTGCTGCTGCTCTTTTTTTCATTATTCATTCCTTTGCAGTGGTGATGGTGATGAGGATAGTCCTGTGGTGGTGGTGGTGGTGGTGGTGGTGGTGGTGGTGGTGGCTTTTGGCGGCGGCTCAGTGTTGATGTTTTTGTTGGTTATTTACTCAACATGTTTGCTTGTCTCGTCTTGCTGGCATCACTTTGTAACCCTGGCAGCCATCTTTATTTATTACTTACACGTTCTGTCCTACCATGTCTATTTCTCTGCACATTTCTGTCCCTCTGTCTTTTCTGCACACTTTTTAGTAACTCGTTCTGTCACAACATGGATTTCCACATTTTTGTCCCTCTGGTGGAATTCTGGTATATATTTTTCATTTCTTTTCTTTTTATCATCTATGAGGTTATGTCTTAACATGTCTATTTTGCTCCACATTTCTGTCTCCACGAGTTTCTTCATTTTACTTCCCGGAGCACCACCACCACCACCAATACCACCACCACCACCATCACCCACCAGCACTAGCACTACCTCCACCTGTGTTACTGACCTGCCGTCCTCACCTCCGTTTCCCGCCGCCCACGAGCCTCAGAAGAAAGCGACTCGCCTGTGAAATCATTCCGTGGGTTTTCTCATTTCGCCAAATTGAAGCCGAAATGAAAGAAAAAGAAGAAAACACTAGTGAATGAACCGTCCCGCATGCTTGAACCTTGCCTGAGATTTTTGCATGCTCGTAAACTGCATAAATAAATACAAACTCAAAAACCTTAAACTCTCTTAAAATGTCCATAAAACATCCCAAACTATCTTGAATGCCCTTGAAATACCACAAATTATTTTAAAATGCCCTTAAAACTGTCTTGAAATAACCTTAAAACACCCTAAACTGTCTTAAAATGCTCTTAAAACACACCAAATTGTCTTAAGATAACCTTAAAACACCCTAAACTGTCTTAAAATGCTCTTAAAACACACCAAATTGTCTTAAAATAACCTTAAAATACCCTAAACTGTCTTAAAATGCTTTTAGAACACACTAAATTGTCCTAAAATAAGCTTAAAACACACTAAACTGTCTTAAAATGTCTTTAACACACTACAAACCGTCTTAAAATACTCTCAAAACACCCTAAACACTCTAAAATCTCCTTGAAATACACCAAACTGTCTTAAAATATCATGAAAACACCCTCATTTATCTTAAATTGCCCTTAAGACACCCTAACCTCGCCTTACCGGAGTTTATTTTCCCTAACGCGAGCACAAACATTACACAATACGCCACGGCTGTTGATCTCAGAAACTTTACGGACAAGAATGACGCCGGGTGAAAATGATATACTAGTGGTGGTGGTGATGGTGGTGGTGGTTGCCAGGTCGGGTCGAGGCAGAGGAGTAATCAGAGACGGTCCTTCTTGAAAGTCTTAGAAAAGGCTTCAGTTTTAATCTCGGCATGATGTAAAAGCGTCTTACCTTCCTTCTGAATGCACTTTTGAGACCTGTAGCCCCGCGATACATCAAAGGCCAGGAAAGACCCGTTACAGGTGAATCATGAGGCCACCTGCTCAATATCAGACCTTAGCGAGACAGACAGAGAGAGAGAGAGAGAGAGAGAGAGAGAGAGAGAGAGAGAGTATGCTGAAATGCTTTGCTCTTTCACCATCACATTTACACAGGCTTTAGTTGAAGATAGTCGTGTTTTTAAGAGTATTTTTATGAGTCTAGTGATGGATTGGCAAGATTTTTACTTTATCATAAGAAGGAATTGTCTTGAAAACCAGGTTAGTTAACTCTGTGACCTTGAAAAATGATCTTGGTGAGACAGCAAAGCATTTCTGAATACAGGCTAGAGAGAGAGAGAGAGAGAGAGAGAGAGAGAGAGAGAGAGAGAGAGAGAGATGTTACAAATATTCTGATCAGTATATCGCCACTTGTGCGCATCTTCCTTTGCGTGTGTGTGTGTTTGTGTGTGTGCTAATGGCAGTTAATTCCTTCAAAACTGGGACACATTTTTGCCTTAAGATTTGTGAACGATTAGACCATTTTATTGACATGAGGAAGGGTCTATGAAGATCAGAATAATAATGGCCACAGTCTTCACTATTCAAATCTCCCACATAAGTTTCTGAAGCTGTATAAAATCACTAAATAGTCACCAGCATGAACATGGAATCGCGTCATGGTACTGAAAGGGCTACGGATCTGAAGGGACTGAAGACTGGCTGAAAGTAAGAAGTGTAGCAGTTTTCGAGTCTTTTATTTGCTATTTTTCTGATCGTATGGTATCTATGTGGCATGGAAACCGATACTCATTAGGTGGTGAGGAGAGTTGATCATATTCTCTCTTTCGTCTTATTTTCCAAACACTCCTCCTCCACCCCCTCCTCCTTCACCCCAGAGCCTCCACCTCCTTCCTCCACCTCCTCCACCACTCTCTCCACCTTCCCTTCCCTTCTCCTCATCCATCATGTTATTCCTCCTCCTATATTCTCATCCTTTTGTCGAATTCCTCTGGTTTCCTACCTTTTCCCTCCTCCCCGCGGTGCCTCTCGCTTCATCCAATACCGAAGGAGAGGCTTGAAGGAGAGGCGAAGGAGGCGAAGGGTGAGGACCAGAGAAGGAACTGACTGAAGGAGGAGGAGGAGGAGGAGGAGGAGGAGGAGGAGGAGGAGGAGGAAGGAGGACCGCTTTCTTATACCGTGGAAGAAATGACGAAAAGGAGTAAAGCTATTTATTTATTTTTCCTTAATTTTTTTATCTACACGATGCGCACATGATGGGATTAAGACTGGGATTTGAGACGTGTGTGTGTGTGTGTGTGTGTGTGTGTGTGTGTGTGTGTGTGTGTGTGTTAGGGGCTTGTCTGTGCACACATCTCGCGCCCTCCCCGCCAGTCTTTGCTCAAGTGCTTGCCGGGTGATGCTCGCTATCTCTGGGTTGTTTTTTCTATCTTTGTTTTTTTTTGCTGTTGTTGTTTGCATACTTTTTGTGGTGGTGGTGGTGGTGGTGGTGGTGGTGGTGGTGGTGCTGGTCGTGGTGGTGGTGATGGTGGTGGTGGTGGTAGTTGTAGTGAGTTAATGTTTTATTTATCTTCTCTTTCTTTATTTCCTTTCTCTCTCTCTCTCTCTCTCTCTCTCTCTCTCTCTCTCTCTCTCTCTCTCTCTCTCTCTCTCTCTCTCTCTCTCTCTGTCTGTCTGCGTGAATGGTGGCGGCGCATAAATCATGCAGTGTACATGAATAATTAACCTTGCAAACAAAATTATTCATGATTTGGTAACACAATATTGACAGACTTCCTCTTTTTAACCCAGTCAGTGCTTATTACCTAATGAATAATTTTTACAATAAACAAGTTAACTCGGAGCAGAATTTTGCAAGTTCTTTCTTGAAATGACAAAGTAAACCCGAATTGCAAAAAAAAAAAAAAAACAGGCCATGAAAAGATACTTTACGTCGACCTACAGAGAGAGAGAGAGAGAGAGAGAGAGAGAGAGAGAGAGAGAGAGAGAGAGAGAGAGAGAGAGAGAGAGCAATAATACATCAAAAATAATATCTTTAAAAGTTAAGGATCACAACGAGTCCCGCGCCAGGCTGGGGGAGAGTGAGAGGGAGAGGGATGCGCAGCGGGAGAGAGGGACCTTCTCGAGAAATGCGCGACATTCTCACAACTTTTGGGTCAGGCCGGAATGCGAAGAGAGATCATGTCCGCCTTGCCCTGAACGACTGGACAACTAAAAAAAGACCCTTTTTTGCCGACCGATTAAACGACCCGACGGAAACTCCCTGACGACTGTGGACATCGATTCACGATCAGCCAGTCCCTCCTTGGTGCCCGCTGTGGTACTGTAGTGACATCTGGTGACTTCTGGATCATTGACGTGTGTGTGTGTGTGTGTGTGTGTGTGTGTGTGTGTGTGTGTGTGTGTGTGTGTGTGTGTATCTTCCAGTTCATATATTACAAGTTTTTATATCCGGAGTAATCGTTTCAAATACTGTCTTCTCTTTTTTCATTCTCTCTCTCTCTCTCTCTCTCTCTCTCTCTCTCTCTCTCTCTCTCTCTCTCTCTCTCTCTCTCTCTCTCTCTCTCTCTCTCTCTCTCTCTCTCTCTGTGTCGTCGTCTCCTTCTGCCTCTCTTCTCTTTCAGTGCAAATTGAGTCTTTTAGTGTCAAGGGTCGAAGGGTCTGTGAGGAGCGGCTGGCTGGCACGACAAGAGAGTGACACCGAGTGAGATGAACGGTAGAAGGCGGGATCCTGGTTGTCTTCAGGCAGAAAAGGATAAGTGCCTCCTTTATCAACACTCGCAACAGTATTACCCTGTATGTTCCCCTTCATATTTTGTGGGTATAAGCGATTGACCAATACTTTATTTCCTATCTTTCGTGCTTCTCTAGTTTCCCTTCACGAGTAGGTGGCAACAATGATGATAGTGAATTAGATATGAAAAATACGATGAAGAAGATATAGATTTATAGAGTAACGATGAAGAGTGGATATTATTATGCCATAGGAAATAATTTAGGGAAGATGAAAGCATTATTGACAGGCCAAACGTAGAAAAACGTTGTGATGTTCATCGTAATGTATGAAAGAAATTAAAGATAGCTTATATTGAAAGTCGAAAACATAGATAATGACAGAAAGGAAGAAGTACAATATGAAATAATTACAGGAAGAGGAAGAGGAGGAAGAGGAGGAGGAGGGATGAAAAATCTCTCGAATGTTCGTCGTAATGTATAAAAAATGAAGGATAAATCATGTTGAAGGTCGAAAACATATATAATGATAAAAGGGAAGATGAAAATTATGAAAAAATTACGTCAATAAATGAGAAATGGAGAAATATCGTTTAGTTAGTAATTACATGAAAATAAATGGAAAATAGAGAAATATCGTTCAATTCCCTTTTGAAATGGCTGAAAAGAGAAAGATAAGCGGATGAGAGGAGCAGAGTCAACAAAGAAAAAGAATAATCGCAGGAAACACGTAGCAACAATAAGAACTTCACACGACAAAGAGAAAAGAATCAAAATGCTGTAGGATGGAAGGGAAATGTACAAAACTGCTGAAGGAAAAAGGAAATGAGAGAAGTGACATACAGGAAATTACACAAGACTCTCTGTTGCTTCTTATTTCCCCTGCTTTTCATTACATTATTTTCCTCTTCTTGTTTTATTAACCCTTTGAGTACCATGACGCGTTTCCATATTCATTCTGCTAACTATTTGGTGATTTTATAAAGCTTCAGGAACTTATGTGGGGGATTAAAAATAGTGAAGACTCTGGCCATTAATCTTTTGACCTCCATAGACCCTTCTTAATCTAAATAAAATAGTTCAATTATACCCAAAACTTGTAGTAAAAAATGCGTCCTGGTACTGAAGAGGTTAATTTCTTTTTACTTTGCGTTCATTTTCTTCGTTTTTATTTCCCGTCATTCATTTTTAGACCACCTTTCGTGATTTCCTCAAGTTCTTTATGTTATTTTGTTACTTCATTCCTTGTTGAGACCTGTTCCTCTGTGGGTCTGTTTGTCTGTCTGTTTGTATGCGTGTATGTTCTTTTTGGGTATGTTTGTCTTTGTCTTTTTTTTTTTTATACCAAGTGGACTTTTCACGGAATTTCTGGGCTAAAGGGGATACTGTTTAGGGTACCTCCTATCTCAAAGCCCACCCGCTAGGAAACCGTTGCCCCGAGTGAGGAAGCCCCGTGGACAGGATTCGAACCCGTGCGCTTGGAGATCTCTCGGACCCCAAAGCGCGCATGGTTCCACTGTACCACGGCGGCCCCTTTGGTCACATCTAAGTGTTTTTTTGTTCTCATCTTATTAAATTGTCCACTCCTTTGAAATACTTTATAACTAATTCTCTCTCTCTCTCTCTCTCTCTCTCTCTCTCTCTCTCTCTCTCTCTCTC
>NC_059278.1:20186988-20189488 GCF_017591435.1 Portunus trituberculatus | reverse complement strand
AACAGACTTTGTTGTCCCGCCACACTCTTTGGAGATTGAGGGGCGTAATGCGGCGTGTGACTAGGGTAAAGGTGGCGTTTTTCAGCACTCACTCTGACACACTCCTTTGTTGTTCCTTCGCTTTTTTTGGAATATATGGATATAAAGCATTGGAGAAGCCTTAGTATTTTTTGAAATATTTGGACATAAAGCATTGGAGCTGTATTTCCAATTTCTTATGACTTGTCTTCATTTAAAAGGGAGGTTTCAAGACATTTATGCTTTGTTTCTGGCCTTGGAACACTCACCAAGCTAATTTCTTTCTGTTAATCCTTAGCGCATACGAACATTACTCATCATTCTTCCCTAATTTACCACCGTTCCCTTAAGTAACACTAAAAAGAAACAAACTACACACTCTTCTCCTATCTCATCATCTAAACCGTTTCATAAACCTCAATTTCACATTTGCTTCAATTCGACCAATATCATGCAAACATTTACAAACTTCTCCCTTTATTCCTCGAACTACTTAGATCCGTCAGCACTTGAGTTTTGAGTATGATTAGACGATTTTGTTAAGATTAGCAAGGCTCTATATAGGTCAGAAGATTAATGGCCACAGTCCTCACTATCTTAAACCCCGCATAAGTTTTTGAAGCTGTGTAGAATAACCACATAGTAAGTAGAATGAATATGGAGACGCCTTATGGTACTGAAGGGGAAAAGGAAAGCGTTAACTAGTGAAGCAAGTGAGCGAATTAAGGGAACTTCCATACCACTTGACCACCTGACTCCTGTACACCACATTGCCCTCTTCCTTGCTTTCCTTACCTGCCTTCCTTGCCTCCACCTCCACATGCTTTCCTTCCTACAACATTGTTATTTTGATCCTCAGTGACCCGCACCAAACCACATATCCTTCCTTCTTTGCCTTCCTTCCTTGCCTTCCTTCCTTGCTTTCCTTCCTTGCCTTCCTTGCCTTCACCTCCACCTACACATTCTTTCCTTCTTACCAGATTGTTATTTTGATCCTCAGTAGCCCCCACCAGACCACATATCCTTCCTTCCTTGCCTTCCCTACTTGCCTTCCTTGCCTTCCTTGCCTTTCTTGCCTTTGCCTCCACCTCCACATGCTTTCCTTCCTCCCAGATTGTTATTTTGACCCTCAGTGACTTGCCCCTTGTTATCGCATACCAGGAGACCAATGTCCTTCACTCCACCTATGAATGCGTCTAACCGGCAGTTTTTTTTCTTCTTTTATTCCCTTTATCTTCCTCCCTTTATGTTTGTGTATGTCATATTTTTCTCCTGTACGTTCAGTTTTTTTTTTTGTTTAGTTTTTTTATTCTTGCTTGTGTTTTTTTTTTTTTCTTCATTGGTGATCATTTTTGTCTATACTTTTTTTTTTTCCTTTATGTACGTTCGCTTACTTCTCTTTCGTTTGCCTCTTCTTTTTCTTTTTCGTTTTTTTTTTCCCTTTTCTTTTAATGATAATCCTCTACCTCAATGCTCTCTCTCTCTCTCTCTCTCTCTCTCTCTCTCTCTCTCTCTCTCTCTCTCTCTCTCTCTCTCTCTCTCTCTCTCTCTCTCTCTCTCTCTCTCTCTCTCTCTCTCTCTCTCTCTCTCTCTCTCTCTCTCTCTCTCTCTCTCTCTCTCTCATAAAATATCACCCCTACACTTCCCAAAGAAAAGAAATAACAACAAAAATTTTTAACGATCGTTCTACTTCTCACCTGCACATTGGCCCCTTCCTCCTCCTCCTCCTCCTCCTCCTCCTCCTCCTCCTCCTCCTCCTCCTCTTCCTCCTCCTCTTCCTTCCTTTCCAAACCCGAAGTATCTGGCGGTTCACAAAAGCTCCCCTTCATGAAAACTTTGAGGAAAGCTTTACATTTTTCAGGTGCGGGACTTTTTGAATGATAGAGAGAGAGAGAGAGAGAGAGAGAGAGAGAGAGAGAGAGAGAGAGAGAGAGAGAGAGAGAGTCCTTCCATCTTATTCCTTTCATCTGTCCACTTTTCTTTCACTCAATTTTTATCATCCATTACTTTCTATCCTTTCCATCCATCTATCCACACATGCCATCCACTCCACTCAACTACAGTCCACTCCAGTCCTCTCCAGTCCACTCCTCCACTCGTGCCATTTACTCACACACCATGCATTCTTTTGACGCCATTCACGCTAATACAAAGACTTCCCAGGGACTTAGCGCTAGGAAGGAAGGAAATTCTGTCCCTGCCGCCTTTAACAACTTGCCGTCTATTCAATTTTGCCTCTCAATTATTTCCGGTTCAATCATTGAGAGTCGCGGTGAAGTTCCCAAGACGAGTCAGAAGATTAAGGGGTGAGGAATGGTTGAGAGGGGGATGGAGGTGGAGGGAGGGGAATGGGTTAGGGTGGGGGTGAGAGAGGAGGAAGGGTATGGGGATGTGTTGGGCGGGAAAGGGAAGGGAAATGGGTGGTTTGGGAAGGGATGGGTGCAGTTTTGAGATTGGTTTGTGCTTTATTGTCTGTTTATGT
>NC_059278.1:20166988-20181988 GCF_017591435.1 Portunus trituberculatus | reverse complement strand
AGCTTCAGAAATTCATGTGAGGATTAAGATAGTGAAGAGTGTGGCCACTAATCTTCTGACCTCCATAGACCCTTCCTAATGTCAATAAAATTGTCTAATCGTACCCAAATCTCATGGTTAAAAAAAGCGTCTCAGTAATGAAGGAGTTAATATACAGCACGTAAAGACACATGCAGAACGTTTTATGGTGTGTCAATGTGAACCAGCTGTGTGTTAGTTAGACCAAGCACAGCGTAAAGTTAATGCATCTTCAGAACCACGAAACACATGCAAAAGGATTGAATCTTTTATGACCCCAGCTTATAAAATAAAGAAGGATAAAATGCATTGTAGATAATGATAGTAAATAAGAATACATTAACACACACACACACACACACACACACACACACACACACACACACACACACACACACACACACACACACACACACACACACACACACACACACACACACACACACACATATTGACTCGCTAAAACAGCCACGGGGACCCATTGTTTCAGCTTCCGCGTTAAAATAAGAACACCAAGAATTGAGAAGCAAATGAAAATAACCAACATAGCGTATCTCACACAAAGGGCGGCCCGAGAAACACGCGTCCGCCTGAAATGTCCCACTCTTGAAGCTAACTAAAGTCCTTCCCATAATTGCATTGCTTTCACCTTCAGGACTCATCAGTAGAGGACAGTGACTCCTTCTTCAGATTATATTGTATTGTTTTATATGGTTCCTTATGATCTCTCGAGTCATGAGAGAGAGAGAGAGAGAGAGAGAGAGAGAGAGAGAGAGAGAGAGAGAGAGAGAGAGAGAGAGAGAGAGAGAGAGAGAGAGAGAGAGAGAGAGAGAGAGAGAGAGAGAGATGTGTGTGTGTGTGTGTGTGTGTGTGTGTGTGTGTGTGTGTGTGTGTGTGTGGGGAGGAGGAAAAAAGTGGTAGTAATTGTTTGTATTAAAGGAAAAAAAAAGTGCTGTTTGAAAATAATAATAATAAAAAACACGGGAAATAATAATGAAGAGGATAAGAAAAAGAAGAAAAAAATAGAACAAAATCAAAACAGGAAGAAAAAATAGGAAAAACAAAACAAAAAAATCAAGCCAAACGAAATAAAAGATTACGAAAAAACGAAAATCAGAAAAAAATACAAAAAGAAATAAAAAATTAAATACTAATTCTTTCCACACGACAAAAAAAAAAGAACGAAAAAAAAAGAGAAAAAAAGCGTGAAAGGAGATAAAGGTGCAGAAGAATCGTTAAGAGTGAAGGCGAAGCGGTCCATGAATAAGACACTCCAGAGAAAGCTGCTGCAGGTGTTCGCTGGAGGAGGAGGAGGAGGAGGAGGAGGAGGAGGAGGAGGAGAAGGAGAAGTAGGAAGAGGAAGGGAAGGGGAAGAGGAAGAGGGAGGAGGACGAAGAAAAGGAAGAGGAAGAGAAGGAGGAAGAGAAGGAGGAAGAAAAGTAGGAAGAGGAAGAGGAGGAGAATCAGGAAGAGGAAGAGGAAGAGGAAGAAGAAGAAGAAGAAGGAGGAGGAGGAGGAGGAAGAGAAGGAAGAGGAGTCCATGCAGTGTTTAGTGGAGGGAAACAGGAGGAAGGAAGACGGGAGAAGGAGGAGGAAGAGGAAGAGGAAGAGGAATAGGAGGAGAAAGAAGAAGAAGAAGAAGAGGAAGAAGAGGAGGAAGAGGAGGAAGAGGAGATCGTGCAGTGTTTAGTGGAGGGAAACAAGAGGAAGCAAGAAGGGAGAGGTGAACCTGTATGTTTGGAGAGAAACGAAGGAAGGTATCGAGAGAAGCTTTCAGGAGGGTGAAGGCGAAGAGAAGGAGAAAATGAGAGAAAGAGAGAAATGCTGAGGGAAAACGAAGGAGGGTGGAGCAGATAAATTGTAGGGAGGTGAAATAGATAAGAGACCACAAGACAGGGGAATAAAGATGACTTAATATGAGTAAAGGAGAGGAAAAGAAGGTTGAGGAAAAGGGAAAAAGGATGAAGAGTCTGAAAGTAAAGGAGAGGAAAAGAGGAAAAGTGAAGGAAAAATAAGAAAGGGCAGATGTAGAAAGCTAATAAAACAGGAGAGAACAGATGAAGGAAGAGGAAAGAAAGAAGAAAGAAAGGAGGAAAGAGAAAGTTGAAAAAGAAACAGTAGGAAGAAGAAAGGAAGGAAGGAGAGAGTAGCTTTAGTAAGAGAGAGAGAGAGAGAGAGAACTGAAGAAATATAAGGGAAGAGAAAGAGAGAAGACAGACTCTAAATTGTAAGTGTCTAAGAGAGCTACGGGAAGACAGTCAGGATGAAGGAGGAGCAAGGAAGAGTAAGGAGGAAGGAGAGGAGAAGCTGAAGGAGAGTAAAAACAGAGGAAGACAAGATTGAAAACGAAAAAAAGTTAAATTGAAAAAAGAATGTGAAGGAAGAGAAGGAAAGAATGACAAAAGAGAGAGAGAGAGAGAGAGAGAGAGAGAGAGAGAGAGAGAGAGAGAGAGAGAGAGAGAGAGAGAGAGAGAGAGAGAGAGAGAGAGAGAGACAGACAGACAGACATAGAAGGAGACTGACTAACTAAAAGGAGAGTGACAATGAAGCTATAAATAGGTGAAGGAAGAGAAAGCAGGGGGGAGGAGGAAGGAGGAGGAGGAGGAGGAAGGAGGAAGCTTAGGAGAGTGAGGAAGGATGAGGTGTTCCTGAGGGCTCACGCGAAGGCCTCTCAGTACACAGTAAGTCGTTCAGCCTCTCAGGAAGCAGCGGAGAGCCAACAAGGATGAGGAGGATTTCCTGTAAGACTGAAACACACACACCAACAAGTACCGCAGAAACCTTGAGTACATAGCTTTGCCTCTCTCTCTTTCTCTCTCTCTCTCTCTCTCTCTCTCTCTCTCTCTCTCTCTCTCTCTCTCTGGATGTGCTTTTGCTTATATGAATATTTTTTAATGTGAACGAATTTGATAATTTTGAACCTAGACAACTGCACCTCCCACTTACTCACTCACTCACTCACTCACTCACTCACTCACTCACTCACTCACTCACTCACTCACTCACTCACTCACTCACTCACTCACTCACACACACACACACACACACACACACACACACACACACACACACACACACACACAGACAAATCACATCTTCATATTTGCAATTCATAACAAAATAATAAAGCCACATATTAAAATTCTTCTAACGAAACTGTTCCTTTTTTTTCTCGTTCTCCTTCAATCCCTACTTCTCTCTCTCTCTCTCGTTCGTTTTCTCTTTTGTTTCTCCTTTTCTTCTCCTCTTCCTGTATTCTTTCCTTGCCATTCAGTTCAGCTCCCCTTCCTTGCGTTCTTTCCTCCCTTCTTTCCTTCCTCTTTTTTCTCCACTTTTCTTTTCTCTGTTTGTTTTCCTTCCCACGCGGTTCTATTTCCCTTTTAACTGCTTCTCCTCCTCTCCTTTCTCCCTTCGAAGCTTTTCATCAAATATTATTCCTTTCCTTGCGTTTCTCTCTACCTCTTTCTTTTTTTCTCCTTTCCTTTGTTTTTCCTTGTTATTTCTTCCACTATTTCCCTTTTATCTTTGTCCTTCTTTCCTTCCTTCCTTCAGGCCTTTCCTCTCAAAGTAACAAGACTCTTTGGTTTTTCACTTTTCTTCTTTTCTTCTGTTTTTCATTTTGCTTTTTCTTAGTTTGTATTTGCTTTCTCTTTCATCATTTTAATTTCATATGTGTTTTCTTTCCTTCTTCTCCTTTACCTCTCCTTCTCCATCTAAACTGAATTCTTTCCTTGCCTTCCTTTCCTTTTTTTTTCTCAGCGTTTTCACTTTTACTTCTTTCTTTCTTGATTGCTCTCTCCTTCTCCTTCCCCCTATTACCTATTTTTCCTTTTCTTCATTGCTTGTTTCTTCCTTTGGCGAACTTCCATCATTGTCTCCTGTTTAAACTCACCTTCCTTCTTCCTGGTTACTTTCCTTTCCATCTTTTCATTCCCTTCTTCTATTCATTCTTATCTATCCGTGTAAACTTCCTTCATTGTCTTTCGTTTAAACTCAACTTTCTTCTCTCTTGGTTACTTTCTCTTCCACCTTTTACTGTTATCATTCTTTCATTCCCTCCTTCTTCTATTCATTCATTTCCATCATTGCAAACTTCCATTATTTTCTAATGTTTAAACTCAACTTTCTTCTATCTTGGCTACCTTCTCTTCCATCTTTTTTTTTTCCCTCCGTTTATTCACCCTTTTTCCACCCGTGCAAGCTTCTATTATTGTCCTGCGTCCATTCCCTCCCTCATTCATCTCTTTCCTCGTCATTCTGTCCTCCTCATGGCATTTTCTTCTCATGAAATCTCCTCCCCCATGCTGAGTCCTCTTCTCCCAAAAATCTTCCCTTGACCTCGAAAGAAACACTCGAGTGTAGTAAACAAAATCCTTCTCTCTGGGGCATTACTCTCCCAGACGCGAGGAGGAGAGGCGGCGCTTGTGAAAAATAAACATATGCTCATAAAATGGATATCACAGTCCGATCCCTGAAGCAGCAAGATTTAGAGGAGAATATAAAAATGATAGGTTAGTCTTGAATCCCTAAAAAAGTCATGACGTTTTCCTGGACGTGTTCCCAGCGCAAGACGAAATAGAAATAATGCAGCAAATATTGGGAATTTTTGCTTTTTTTTTATCTGTAAGGATTTAGAGAAGATTTTCCTCGTTTTTATTGGCAAGAGTCTGTCACATTTTGCTGTTTTTTTTTTTTTTCTGGGGTAATTGTTTTGGTGTGCAGGCAACTGTTATGTGAATAAGTACACAGACTCACAGGTAAATACATCACCGAGGTTGATCTCTTAGTAAAAGGAACAAAGTGTGTCTTGAATGATCCTTTCTGAAGGTAATGAGATAAGAGAAGTGCGTTGCAAAAAATTGGAATGTTTTATTAGATATTATTGGTTTCAGGATGTATAATTGATGCGATTTTGTATCTTTCTTTGTAAACTTCTGGTAATGAAACCCGAAGATTAATATTTTCCTGCTCTCTACCTAAGATATACACCTCAATACTTGCCTTACACAAACGCGGAACTCTATACACACCTCAATACTTACCTTAGACTTACGCGGCACTCTGTACACACCTCAATACTTACCTTACACATACGTGGCACTCTATACACACCTCAATACTTACCTTACACTTACGTGGCACTCTATACACGCCTCAATAATTACCTTACACTTACGTGGCACTGTATCTTGTATGTACTCTACATATTAAGTTAGAAAAATGAAGTACTAAATCCTTGTAATCCTTCTTATACCAGTGAGGAAAGTGAGCACGATGTAAAGAAATTTATATAAAGAAAAATCACTTCCGGTTACGAGAAAAATATAATTATGAGAATATTCTTCGTGGAGAGTAATGAGTGGCGGAAATTTATGTCTGGGCAATCGTTCCTGGGATGGCGGCACGCAGGTGGAGGACAGGTAAGCAGCAGGCGGACCTTGCTTCACGCTTCACTCTCCTCGTTTTTACTCAAGTTTAAGTTCACATATTTCTTCCCTCATTTACGCTACTTGGAGGGTCGTGTTGTTGAGGAAGTACCTTGGAGGAGTGAGGAGAAAATTAGGGTGAGAGGAGGAGGAGGTGGTGGAGGAGGAGGAGTTGCAGGGGGAGGGAGATTGGAAAGAGAGCGGCGAGGGAAGTGAGTTAGGAGATTGGCGTGGATTGTGTAGCCAAGCGGATAAAAGACAAAATATTTGATGCCATCCGTGTAGACTGCTGGGAGGTGGCGTGGGTGCAGAGGCGGTAAGGGGAGGGGCTGGTGTGGGTGTGGGCGTGGGTGTAACGATCGGGCGTGGGGTGTGGGCGGGATGGCTATAGAGAAGGGAGGGTGATAGAGAGGAAAGGAGGGAGGGGGCATGGTCTGTTGAGGTTCACACACACACACACACACACACACACACACACACACACACACACACACACACGGATCGATGGCTACTCGATAACACCGAAGCGGGGGAGTGAAAAATAACCTCAAATTCTGGTTAGCTTTCAGAAAAAAAGACAACTTTTCTCCTGTAGATTGATCGTAAAGGAGAGTCTATTAGAAAGGGCGACTAAATTTGGAAGCTTTAAACAATACTCTAACTTCAGGTATGTCAAATTCCTTCTCATTTACCTTGAGGAGAAAAAATAAATGGAGATAGCACTAAATTTCTCCCTTTCTCTGCACCATCCAACAATTCCCAGTACTAAAAGCAACGTATGAAATCTTGATAAGCTCCTGCAAGATACAACAATGATAAGAGGAAAAGGTTTGGCAATTTCTAGCCAATGGGGATGACTGTAGAAAGAGAGAAAGTTGGAGATAACTGGAAAAACGAGAAAAATAATAGGATAGTTGGAAAATGTGAATAAATTGAGAATACCTGGAAAACGAAGAAGAAATTGAGGCTAGCTGGAAAATGAGAAGGAATTGAGGATAGCTGGAATATGGGGGTAAATTGAGAGTAACTGGAATGGAAGAAGAAATTGTGGGTAGCTGGAAAACGAAGAAGAAATTGAGGGTAGCTGGAAGAGAAGAAGAAACTGAGAGTAGGTGAACAATAATAAGAAAAAAAATAGTTAGCTGAATAGTGAAAGACGCACCAAACAGCAGCGAATGAGATAATATAATGCCACTTAACAAAAGACGCCGTGTGTTATTTCTCTTAATTTGTGGAGGAATGAATTAGTCATCTCATTAATGGAGGCTCTGTGTGTGCTTAATGACATCCATTAGCAGACCAGCACACCATTCCGCCCTATCTACCTCCTCCAGACTCCACTTAAGAGGTCCGGAAGTAACTTACGAAGGAAGGAAGGATGAAGGCAGGGAAGGAAGGAGGCTGGGACGCTCGTAACCACAGATCAGCGAGCGTGACCTCAGGATTCCTATGACGTTCCTGAAGGAATAAGTGGCGAAAGAGAGGAAGTGTGGATAGAAGCAAGGAGATGAAGTGAGAATGGAAGGAATGAATGGGGAAAATTAAGAATGAATGAAAAAATGAAGGTAAGAATTGAACAGGAAGGAAAAAAAAGGAAGATATATGATAGCAATAACCGAAAGTCACTGAGGAAGGATAAGAAATGACAAAAAATTAGAAAGAAATGTCAGTAAAAGTAAAATTAAATTAAAAAAAGTAAGAAACACGATAAAAGGTAAGAAAGAAATGTAACAAAAGTAATAAGGTAATTAAGAAACAAGCTGCGATAACAACAAGACGAATGGAAGACAAAAAAAAAAAAAAAAGGAAGTACGGAAGACAAAATGAAGACATCAAGAAGAAGAGGAAGAGGAGAGGCTGTAATACCCCATCACATAATTCAAAAATAGGCCGCGTCTTTAAAATTCATGTTTGTGTAGACCGCGTGTAAAACTGTTGCTTGTTATTCGCATACATGAAAGTTTAACATACTCAGTTTTTCACCGCCAGCTAAACACGCCGCCTTGTTTTATAGGTACCTGTGTGATCCAGTGTTTCTCCTCCCCTCACTCCGTTATTAGAGAGAGAGAGAGAGAGAGAGAGAGAGAGAGAGAGAGAGAGAGAGAATGAAAATCAGCGGCGTATGTAAAATGAGGAAGAGTAGTTAAAATTGCGCGTTGTGTTTTTCCATCGGTGACTGTTTGAAAAGGTTTCCAGGGAGACAGTGAGGCGGTCACGGCCGGACACGCCACCTGCCAGAGTCCTCATGGCGCAGTTAATTAGTTAGTGAGTTAGTGAGTTACCTTGGAGGGATTAACTCCTCAGGCCAAGAGAGATAAAATGTTGCATTACCAACATTTTCTTCTTTTGTTTTCATTTTGCTCATGACAACAACAACAACAACTTGGATTTAATTCTGATTACTGTGTGTATTCTTCTCTGTATCTCTTTGTCTGTGTAAAGAATGCTACACAGTGTAACCTTATGATAAAAAAAAAAACCTCTTATTCTAAACTATCTTGAAGTCTTATGTTGTTTGGAAGGCTCTGTTGGAAGCCAGTTAGGCCTCTCATTTCTTTTGTGTAGCTCTAATGAAAGACGAAGAGCCATCAGTAGGGAAACAAATTAAAAGACAGTCTTGCTAACCAGACTAAAATTTTCTTTATGAGAGGAATATCACGTCCCGGTTTGCCTTCTATGAGATAATACATACAAAACTTAAAAATGGAATGCAGTAATAAAAAAAAAGAAAAAAATGGGTCACTCTCACAACCAACTCATCCAACAACATAACAGAGTAAATGGTACAAGAATGTATTTGTGTGCGTTATAGTTGCGTTAATGTTGCCAAAAGAGACTCCTGCTTCTCTCTGAGTCCACCAAACTAAAGACAAGGACTTTGACTCAACTTTAAGGGAAAATAATGGAGGTTGAGGGGAAGAGAAACGCCAGATCGCACAGGCAACTATAAAACAAGATGACCTGTAGCTGACCAGGAAGAAAAGTGTGTGTGAAACTTTCATTTATTCGAATAACAAGTAACACACACGAGGCCTTGAGAAACATAAATTTTAAAGAGTTGGCTTGTTTTGAAGCTCAGGATTATGTAGTAGTAGTAGTAGTAGTAGTAGTAGTAGTAGTAGTAGTAGTAGTAGTAGTAGTAGTAACAGCAGTAGCAGCAGCAGCAGCAGCAGCAGCAGCAGCAGCAGCAGCAGCAGCAGCAGCAGCAGCAGCAGCAGCAGCAGCAGCAGCAGCAGCAGCAGCAGCAGCAGCAGCAGCAGCAGCAGTGGTGCAGTGGTGCAGCAGCAGCAGCAGTTGCAGCAGCAGCAGCAGCAGCAGCAGCAGCAGCAGCAGCAGCAGTTGCAGTAGCAGCAGCAGCAGCAGCAGCAGCAGCAGCAGCAGCAGCAGCAGCAGCAGCAGTGCAGCAGCAGGTGGCAGCAGCAGCAGCAGCAGCAGTGGTGGCAGCAGCAGCAGCAGTGGCAGCAGCAGCAGCAGCAGCAGCAGCAGCAGCAGCAGCAGCAGCAGCAGCAGCAGCAGCAGCAGCAGCAGCAGCAGTGCAGTGGTGGTGGTGGTGGTGGTGGTGCAGTAGCAGTGGTGGCAGCAGCAGCAGCAGCAGCAGCAGTAGTGGTAGCAGTAGTAGTAGCAGCAGTGGTGTGGTGGTGCAAACAGCATTAGCAGCAGTTAGCAGTAGTAGCAGTAGCAGCAGCAGCAGCAGCAGTAGTAGTAGCAGTAGTAGTAGCCCCGTAACAATAGCATTAAAAATATACGAGTAAAGACCATCAGTAAAAGGGAGATTATATGACGAGAGGGAGAAAATAAAAGGCAACGCTTAGGAAAGCCTTTGTATTGGTAGAAGTTGGTAATCTTTCGTGGGTTAATCGAGTGGAGGGATTCACAAAAAGGCGAAAGGCAAAAGAAAAAAAGGATGGAAGAGAGAGAGAGAGAGAGAGAGAGAGAGAGAGAGAGGGAGATTCAGTCAGAAGTAGGGAAGAAGGAAGGAAGGAAGGAAGGAAGGAAGGAAGGAAGGAAGAAGACTCAGGAAGGAAAACAGTCAGGTGAAACTTTTGTTGGTCTAAAACTTGCACTTCCTCGGCTGAATGAGAGAGATTTTTCCCAACGATAAGTTAAGTTCTTGAGAGCGACAGTTTGAAAGTTTAAGAAATTTACATCAAACTTATATTTCTAAGGGATGAATGGAGGGCAGTGTGAGATTTGAGTGTCGAGATGGTTTATCAAAAGCCTCTACTGATTCACTGATTGGAGTTGCAGAGAGAGAGAGAGAGAGAGAGAGAGAGAGAGAGAGAGAGAGAGAGAGAGAGAGAGAGTGATAGAAACAGCCAAATATATTTCTACATATTATACAGAAATCGAATAATAAAAATAAAATTCCTTCTGTCTTTCCTAACCTTTCCTTCCCTCACTGATCTTTCCTCCACCGCCTCTTTCCTCCACCATCTTCTTTCCTCCACCATCCTCTTTCCTCCACTACCTCTTCCTCCACCATCCTCTTTCCTCCACTATCCTCTTCTCTCCACCATCCTCTTTCCTCCACCGTCCTCTTCCCTCTCTTTCTCTCCCTTCAACATCCACCTTCCCACCTTCCCACCTTCTCTCCTTCCTCCTTCCCTCCTTCCCTCCTTCCCTCCTTCTTTCCGCCGCCTGCTCCCTTCACTCCCACTCACTCCGAAGGACCTCCATAGTTTTCCCTTCCTCTGGTGACGTGGTCGGTCATCGCTAATTCTTTTGTTCTTTACGGGATGTCTAATCAGATTCTCAATTTCCTCCCACCTACGCTCGCTATTGTTTCCTTCTTTCCTAGACACTCCCATCACTCATTCTCTCTCTCTCTCTCTCTCTCTCTCTCTCTCTCTCTCTCTCTCTCTCTCTCTCTCTCACTCCTTTTTTACATACTTATTTACTCATTTTCTCTCTTTTTTTCCTTTCCTGCCTTTCTCTTCTTTCCTTCACTTTTCCTCTCTTTCTCTTCTCCTTTCCTACATACTCATCTTCCCTCTCTCTTTCCTTTCCCAGATAGGCTACTCCTTCACTTATTCTCCCCCTCTCTTTCCTTTCCTACATTTTCCCTTCTTTTCTGTCATGCACACTCCTTTATTTATCCTACCTCTCTCTCTTTTCCTTTCCTACACACTCCTTCACTCGTCCTCCCTCTCTCTTTCCTTTCTTTGCTATTTTTCTTCATTTTCTTCGCCTGTTTCCTTTGTTGTTGTTTTTTCTTATGTCTCTTTTCACTCTTCTTTTTTTTTTTATATGGTTCTGCTTTTCTTCTTATTCATCCAGAGGCACTTTTTTCCCTATTTTCCCTATTAATTTTTTACCTGTTTTTCCTCCCTTTTTTTTCTTTTTATTTGTGTTTCTATTTAGTGTAGTTTTTTTTTCCCTCCTCTGTGTTATGTTGTGTCTGAATTAGTTTCTCTTATTCTTTTCACTGCTATTTCAAATTCTATCTAGTTTTTTTTTTTATTCTTGCTCTCCAATTGCCTTCCTTTTTATGTCAATTTTCCTCCGATTCCGCTTCTCTCATTTATGTTTTCCTCTCTCTGTTAGTCTCCTCTTTACTTCCTCTCTCCTTTTTTCTCTTTTTCAATTCATATCATTGTGTTTCTCTTCTGTTCCGCTTGCCGCTCCACGTTCTTTTGAGCCATTGTCACGTAACCTTTACAATAATGTTCTGTGTGTGTACAATCTCACATTCTCACTGTCCTCTCCTACTGTACCTTGTTTTCCTATTGTTCTCTGTGCCTCGTGCGTGTTCTACTTCATTCCCCTTGCTCCTCGGCCTTTCTTACTCCTCTCTCCCCTTCTCCTTGCCCTTCAGCTCCTCGTGACATCCTTTGTTCTTAGGGAAATCACCAGTGTCTAGAGTAGGAAGGTTTGTATTCTCAGCTGCTTTCTTCCGCCGTTAGGACTATTTTGTTTAGTGCCACTGAGATCAGTAGACGCGTTTTTACGAGTGTTTTTTTTTTTTCTAGTTGTGATACAGAAATATGGTTAGACTAAATGTCAAGACTATTTTTCAAAGTCACTGAGATGAAGAAATATGTTTAACGGAGTGTTTTTGTTATTGCTGATGCATAAAGCTGGTTAATCAATGACTCGAACTACGAAAGCACTGTAACTCAGATTAGACTGTTGAATAAGATATGGAAAGGCAATAGGACATTCTCTCACATTAGGATTTTTTTCAGAAGCCACAAATGTTAACAGACGTGTTTTCATATTGATGGTACAGAAATCTTGTACTAGGGTCATGAAAACTCGCTTATTTACATACAGGACCTGCGCTGCAGGAAAATAAAGAAGACACATTTGGGAATTATAGCGCTGGGAGAGAGAGAGAGAGAGAGAGAGAGAGAGAGAGAGAGAGAGAGAGTGTGTGTGTGTGTGTGTGTGTGTGTGTGTGTGTGTGATTAATAGTGTTCGGTAATTCTTGGAGAAACAAAGAGGAGAAAGGTCGTTTGGTAGAATATTTACAAAAGAGGGACACACACACACACACACACACACACACACACACACACACACACACACACACACACACACACACACACACACACACACACACACACACACACACACACACTCTCTCTCTCTCTCTCTCTCTCTCTCTCTCTCTCTCTCTGTCAGTGGCGCGTTCTGGGATAAGAAAGAAAATATGGACGCTTGTGTAGTGATTCCCTTTTTTTCTTTACGAGGGTGACTTTGATAGATTGCCGGCTTTTAAAAGAATGAATTTTGGATAAGGTGTGACGGGCGGGACAAGGGTTGCAACTCACAGCGGCTCAAGCAGGGAGTGAGTGAGTGAGTGAGTGAGTGAGCGACGAGTTAGTGGATAGATAGCGGACGTTGATCTGTATTTGGAAGAAGTTAAGATAGTGAGGAGTGGACCAGCTTAGAGAGAGAGAGAGAGAGAGAGAGAGAGAGAGAGAGAGAGAGAGAGAGAGAGGGAGAGGGAGGTGGGAGGGGGATGAATCTTAATATAGGAGACACACAAATAGACTAAAAAAAAAAAAAAGAAGAAAATATGGAGGAAAAAAAATAAAGATGATTGAAATATTCCTGGCGTGATGCATTTTTCATGATCACAACACGAGAGAGAGAGAGAGAGAGAGAGAGAGAGAGAGAGAGAGAGAGAGAGAGAGAGAGAGACAGACCACTGGAAGCCTCATAACAACTAGAATAGAATAAAGAAAATCATGAGAGAACACCACAAACACACAAACAACGTAATATTACTCTCTCATATTTCCTCCATCATTATTATTCTCGACCTCTTTACCTCCTCTCTCCTTTATTCACATTTATCTCTTTGTACATTATTTATTCTCTATATGAGTCCTGTTTTGTTTTTCCTTTTCTTAATTAGTCTCGTAAGTTGTAATATTACTCTGCTAGTATTTGTTCCTCCTTTGTGTTCCCTTGTGTTCTTACCGTCCACTAATATATGTGATAATTAACTACGTACTGTATCTTGAAGCTTAAAGTCTCGAATCCTGGAATTCTTTCTAACTTAAATGACAAAAATGTAAACAAAGACCAACGTAATCAGAGAGAGAGAGAGAGAGAGAGAGAGAGAGAGAGAGAGAGAGAGAGAGAGGGAGAGCTGTAACACACGACTACTTCAATGACAAGCTACAGAATCTGATCAATATCAACCAACCTAACCACACACACACACACACACACACACACACACACACACACACACACACACACACACACACACACACACACACACACACACACACACACACTCCTCATCATTAGTAACATGATAACAAGAGGTAATTAGCTTCCAACCAGGACTGTAAGAGAGCTCGGGAGAGGAAACATTTGGCCCGAGAGTGAGGGAGTAGCCAGTAGAAAGGGGAAGCTGCCTGCCTGCCTCCCTCTAAGATTACAGTGGTCTGCTGCGAGGAGGAAAAAAGAGACACGAGGGAGAAAAAACTAACGGCGCGTGTGGTTAGGATGATAGAAAATGTAATAAGAAGGAACAGAATGTGGGGATCATGTGGAGGACTTTTACATAGATGGTGTGGAAAAGAAACCTCCTTTCTCGCTGAAATAATCTTACTGGAGAGAGAGAGAGAGAGAGAGAGAGAGAGAGAGAGAGAGAGTAAGGACTTTAAAATGATAATATATGACGATGTACGACTCAGTATATGGAAGATTAATATTTTAAAGGAAAAATTGCATCGTGTTTTGTTGCGAGACGAAAAATAACATTCATTAGAGAAAATTATGGAGGAGGAGGAGGAGGAAGAGGAGGAGGATGAGGATGAGGAGGAGGAGGAGGAGTAGGCGGAGGAGGAGGAGGAAGTGAAAGAGGAGGAATATGTGGGAGATGGGAGAGAATATGTGAATGTCTTGAAGGAATGAAAGGTCAAGGAAGAGAAGAAAAAGTCGTGAATTAAGAGGTGAAAGAGGAAGAGGAAGTCATGAAGCAAAGAATTAAAAAAGAAAAAGAGAAGGACCCTGACAAGTGAAGGAAGAGATGGAAAGAGAATTAAAGAGGAGGAAAAAGAGAGAACACGAAATGAAAAGGAGGAGGATTAATAAACAGGAGAAAAGGTCAGGAAAAAAAAAAGAGACAAAAAAGTACAGAATCTCGTCACTATTTCTTTACTTCACCTTAGAAAGAAAAATGAAAAAAGTAAGAAAAGAGGAAAATAGGCATGAAAAGTACAGAATATCACGTCACTTTCTTGTTTCTTTTCTTGTGCCAGTAAACCCATGAAAGGTATAGAAAATTAGAATAAGAAAAACAAGAAAAAAAAATCAACACATGGAGAAAAGTTAGAAAAGAAGAAAATAGACACCAAAAAGTACTGAATATCCAGTAAACCCAAGAAAGGCATAGAAAATTAGAAACGAAAAAGAAAAAAGGAAAAACAACACATGGGGAAAAGTTAGAAAAGAAGAAAATAGACACCAATAAAGAACAGAATATCACATCACTTCCTCATTACCTTTCCTGTACTTTCTAACCCAAGGAACACCACAAAAGTACATACAAAATTATAATAAAATAAACTACACGCGGTCTGACACAATACACCACTTTCTCATTAGTTCTCCTCCACTTTCTAATTCCATTATGCTAAAATTTTACTGTCTATGCTCTGTTACTATAAGAGCGAGAGAGAGAGAGAGAGAGAGAGAGAGAGAGAGAGAGAGAGAGAGAGAACACCACAAAAATTTACAGCAAAACCAGAACCAAATTAAAAAAAAAAAAAACAGGTGGTCTGGTACACATATTTTCCCGTTACTTTCCCGGTCGTTTCCTTCCCCAATAAGATGGCGCGGGGTTTTACAAGTGGCGGCGGTCGATGTAGGGTAAAGTGGCAGTCAGCGGTCACTCTCTGGGCGTATTCATCACCGGTGTGGCTCCCTGGAAGCCTCACAAGATCGGCTCCGCGAGTAAATTACTGTGGTCACCCTCCCTCTTCTCGCCCCTTTCCTGTCTCCCTTCTACCCCAGCCTCGCCTCTCCCAAGTTTTCCTCTCTTGCAGTTATCACGGGTGACTAAAGAGGAGGAAAAGGAGGAGGAAACAGAGAG
>NC_059278.1:20139488-20161988 GCF_017591435.1 Portunus trituberculatus | reverse complement strand
GAGATGGTGAAGGAAATAAGAGAAGAGTAGGAGGAGGGTAACTTAGCAGAACTATAGGAGGAAACGGGAGGAAAGAAGAGAAGACCGATAGAATTCTGACCTACAATAAAGAAAACTGAAGAAATAAGAGACGAAGAAAGAAAAAAAATGCAGATAAAAAATATGAAAACGGTTGAAAATAAAAGCAAGAGAAGAGAGAGATGATGGATGTAAAGGAATAAAGAGGAGAAAAGGAGGACGACAAGAGGTTCAGGAAGAAAAGTGACCTCATTATATTAAAGGCGATGGTATTCAATGCAGACCAGGAAGCTGTGTAGTGTGTAAGGGCGTGGCAGGTGTGTTTGCTTCATTCATATTCGACTCTATTCGTCTACTTCTATGTCTGTGTGTGCGTGTGTACTGACTTATTGATTTTAGATGTATTGAATTTTTATTTTTTCATTTAGTTTAGTTTATCGTTTAATTTTTGTTTTTGTTTACAGAAAAAAGATGGATATCGGTGTTAATGGGAGGAGAAAAGGCAAGTCCAGGGGGAGGAGGAGGAGTGACTGGGAAAGCTGCGATGAAGAGGAAGTGGAAGAAGAAAAAGAAGAAGAAGACGAAGACGAAGAAGAAAAAGAAGGAAGGAGTATCAAGTGTATGTTTTTGTCTTTACTTATGTTTCTGTATAAATATGTAACTCTCTCTCTCTCTCTCTCTCTCTCTCTCTCTCTCTCTCTCTCTCTCTCTCTCTCTCTCTCTCTCTCTCTCTCTCTCTCTCTCTCTCGTCACAACAAAACAGTGTCGTCACGGAAGCATTCATCACTTCCATGTTCTTGCGCCAGTTTCTTTTATAATTCTCACTTCTTTGCTCTTTTCTTCACCATCTCCGCACTGCAACGAGCGCCACTTGTGCCTGTGCCCGGGATACTTTGCCAGAAGAGAGGTACAAGAGGAGGAGGAGGGAAGGAGGAGGAGGAGGAGGAGGAGGAGGAGGAGGAGGAGGAGGAGGACAGGAGGAGCAATAAGGAGGAGAGAAAAATTAATCTCTTTAGAGGATACAACAAGAGGCGGAAATTCGTCGCGATATTCCGTCCATCTTCCTGACCTTTTCTCCTTCCTCTTCTCGTTCTCCCCCGCTTCCCGCTTCCCGCTTCCCGCTTCCCGTTCCCCCTCCACCCCCCTCCCACGCAAGCCGCTCGCTCCATTGACTTTATCGCCGGCTAAGAGGAGGAAAAATATGTTCGTTGGGATAATATCAGAAAGGCGAAGCGGGCATGACGCTCTGCTGAATTTTGGCCGTGCTGAGCGAAGCGTTTCTCTTGAGTAAACGTTTCCCCACACACCGCAAAACAGCGTCATCTGATCCCTGCTCTTCTTCCTCCTCCTCCTCCTCCTCCTCCTCCTTCTTCTCCTCCTCCGCTGTGCCAAAAGGTTGATCGCGACCTCCCAGCTTTATTACTGCGGTTACTTGGCCATTTCATCTTGCTATTTATTTATGTGATGGACTTATTTGCTTATTCATTGTGTGGGTGCAGAGGGGAAGGCGTTTAGGGTCGAGGTCTGTGGAAGTATTGCGAGGGTTTGTTGTGAGTTTATGTGGGTCGAGTCTTTGCTTTGTTTCGCCAAGATGGAAGAGGAGGAGGTAAAGTAGAGTTAATTATAGTGTGTGTGTGTGTGTGTGTGTGTGTGTGTGTGTGTGTGTGTGTGTGTGTGTGTATCTGTGTGTAATTCACCTCGGTCGTCTGCTGGTCACCCAGCCAGTCTTTCCCATTACGGAGCGAGCTCAGAGCTCATAGACCAATCTTCGGGTAGGACTGAGACCACATCAACACACTCCACACACCGGGAAAGCGAGGCCACAACCCCTCGAGTTACATCCCGTACCTATTTACTGCTGGGTGAACAGGGGCCACACATTAAGAGGCTTGCCCATTTGCCTCGCCGCTCATCGGGACTCGAACCCGGCCCTCTCGATTGTGTGTGTGTGTGTGTGTGTGTGTGTGTGTGTGTGTGTGTGTGTGTGTGTGTGTGTGTGTGTTTCTGTTTGTGTGTGTAGGGGATGGTATTGATCTTTACTATAGGACTCCCAGTGGCTACATAGCGCGGACAAGTAGTGTTGTGGCGGCGTGCACTCAGAGTGCGTGGGTTTGAGAAAGATGTGCAGAGGGCGTGCCATGGGATGGAGAGGAAGTGAAGGGCGGGAGGGAACATGAGTAGTTTTAGGTATACTCACCTCCTGAAGTCCTTGGCCCAGCAGGCGTAGATCACAGGGTTCATGGCGGAGTTGATCCAGCCCAGCCAGGTGACCACGCCGTCCACCAGCGCGGGCTCCCTGATGCACCGCTCCCCGCACAGGCCGGAGAGCAGGTTGGTGACGAAGAAGGGCAGCCAGCACACAATAAACACGCCCATCACAATGCCCAAGGTCTTTGCCGCTTTCTTCTCCTTCGCGAATTTACACAGTTTACGTGAAATGGAGAAGTTTTTCAGGTTTCGTGACACCACTTTGGTAGAGCTGTCTGGAGAAGTGCCCTCGTGCAGGGACGCTCCGAGCGGACACGCCTCACTGTCCTCCAGAGACTGGCTTGTGTTTTGAGGGTGATTTATGCCTCCGTTCTCCTGAGAGCAGCTGTACGTCTTGCCCGCCGCGTAGTGGGTGCGGTGCACGCCGTTGCCTGTGCTGTTAGAGCTGCTGCCGCCGCCCCCTCGGTGTATGCGGAGAGTTAGCTCCATCTCCCCATCACCCAGGGAAGACACCAGCTTCTGGCCGAGCTTGAGGGAGCGAGTCTGCTCCGTCGCTGCGCGATAGATGCGAAAATAAGTAAACACCATCACGAAGAGCGGCCCGTAGAAGCTGATGGTGGAGGAGAACACCAGGTAGGAGAGGTCCTCTGTGAAGGGACAGGCGCCCACTGGATGCGGCTCAGACACTGCCCGCCACCACGCGATGGCAGGGAAAGAGATGAGGGCAGAGCACACCCACACCAGTGCGATGAGCATGCACGCCCGCTTGGGCGACATGCGGGTCGGGTAGCTGAAGGGGTCCGTGATGGCCCAGTAGCGGTCCAGGGAGATAACGCACAGGTTGAGGATGGAGGCGGTGGAGGCGAGCACGTCAAAGCTGCGCCACACGTCACAGAAGTCTGGGCCGAACGGCCAGTAATCAAAGGAGTCGTAGAGGGCACTGAAGGGCATGACCAGCGCCCCCACCAGGCAGTCAGCCACCGCCAGAGACATGATGAAGTAGTTGGTGACGGTGTGCAGGTACCGCTCACGGGCCACGGCCACGATCACCAGGCCGTTGCCGAAGATGGTAGACACAGCAAAGAAGAGAAGTAGCAGGCACAGGGCGAGGCCCTCCGGCGTCACCTCAAATGGAGGAGCCTCGTCCTGCAGGCAGCCAGACCCGTTGAAGGAGAGGTTGGTGCACGTGACGGACACGTTGAGGGCCGGGGAACTCTCACTCTTCCAGCTCATCAGAGTGTCGTTGAGCCACTCAGAGGCGTTCTGCGGCCCGTCCAGCAGCAGCAGTTCGGTGGTGTTGGGCGTCTGCTGCCACCATGCTGGCGAGCCTTGTTCGTGTGCGCCGCCCGACAGCTTGATAACGTAGCCATCATCTCCTTCACTGTCGCCGCCAGCAGCGCCGGGGATGTGGTGTGAGTGGTGACCTTCGTCCAGCTCAGAGGTGGCCAGACCGCTACTCACGCTGGCCAGGGTGGAGCTCTCCCTCCCCTCTCCTCTTGTCCTGGACACAGTCTGGAACAGCCACCGCCCGCCTCCCTCCGCCTCACTGGAGGCCACGCTCCCAAGCTTCCCAACAGACCAGGAGGGAAGGGAGGGTTGTCCCGCCACTCTTCTCGCCTGCTGCCAGTCAATGTCCGTCTGATCTGGCGTGGATCCGTCAATGAGAAAGGGCGTATCATCCAGACTCACGCCCCTGTCGTCCTGGCCAGTCTCAGGTGAGGGCAGTCCAGACAAACTGTGGATGTGCTTTTTCCAGCTGGCCGAGCGATTGGCGGTGATGCTCGGGATCATGGTGTCACTCGAGCATCGAGGGAGGAGGGTGAGATGATCGTGGAGGGCAGCGCAGGACTGGAGGATTGACACGCTCCGCTCAAGGATGGCGGACGACCATATTTTTTTTGCGCCGCAGTAAGACTGAGGCTCAGAAGAGTCCCACGGTGTGGTGCTTCCCAGGCATCACCAACACTGACACATCGCGCACAGAGAACTTTTCATCATCTCGCTCTGAACACACATCCACTAACAAAATCCTTCTCGCTTGCCACGAAACAGTAGTCAGACGTGACTCTGAGTAGTAGCAAGTCACTGAAACACTTGCCTTGCCGCGCCCCGCAGCCTCCCACTCGGGCTCTTGGCGGCGGCAGCTCTTGAGAAGCCCCGCCGCCTCCCTCACAAATCTGAAATAGAAAAATCAAAGTTGCGTTATTCACATTACAGATGATATAAGCTGAAAAACCTGAAATAAAGAAAAGTGAGATTCAGACTGTTAGATTTTAAAACCACAGCAAAAATGAAATATGTTTGCAGGTCGTGACGCCGCGGCCACGTTACCGCAAGCCTTTTCATCTCATTTTCTTTCTTACTGATCGCGTTGTTATTTGTCGTTCTGCCATTGCCAGTCGCACTTGTTTTCACTTCTCGTATTCGTGGTTTCTTAATTAAGTTTCCCTTCCCGTTTCTTCCTCCTCTCTCTGTTATCTGTCCCATTTCCCTCGCTGTTTCTCTTCCCATCTCACTTCTCTTCCCACTCCACCTTGCTGTCGTTATCATCATGCTCATTCCTCGTCGTTTCTTTCACATTTTTCTCTTCGTGTGCCTCTCTCCAGTTGTTATTATCCTTTCCGTCACTGTTATTGCCCTCTTTGTGTCCCTCTTTTCATTCTCCTCCTATATCCTCCTCCTTTTGTCCTGCGTCGACACACACTTGAGGACGAGGACTGGGCTGTGTTGCTGACAGTTTTTCAGTAAAGAAACAATAATACATTCACGGATATTGACCTAATTATAAGAAGAAAACATTTAGTATTGGAAAATATAAATGCGGTTCGATTCTCTTTTTGTGTAGGTATAGAATTCATAATCCCAGTGTAGGGGGAGTAGGAGGAGGAGGAGGAGGAGGAGGAGGAGGAGGAGGAGGTTTTGGGAGTGAAATTAATTGTATAGCGTATCGTATCCATCATGGAATTAGGTTTAATTAAATAGTAGCTGCTTGCTTTCCTGATAAATGTTGAAATGTTTTTATGGTTGTGCTCTCGTGCGTCGTGTGTTTATTTTAAATGTATTTTCAGTATTGATACATCTCAACATGTCATTGCCTTGAGAGAGAGAGAGAGAGAGAGAGAGAGAGAGAGAGAGAGAGAGAGAGAGAGAGAGAGAGAGAGAGAGAGAGAGAGAGAGAGAGAGAGAGAGAGAGAGAGAGAGAGAGAGAGTACACACACCAAAAAATCCCCAAAGAACTGTCTTGTATAAAAGATAAACACTAACTCGAAAACTCCTAAGACTGATTGCTTCTTGTAGACTGTGAATAGGATCGAGGCAGGGAAAGAGGGAGAGAGAGGGAGGATGTATTTGATAACGTGGGGAGAGTGCCGCGGGTTCATAATGAGGTAGTGTGCGAGGCAAGGCGAGGCGTGACTGACTGGGGACATCTATCAGTGTTTCAAGCCCTCCACCTTGCCCTCCTTACCTGCCCAGCCTAATTAATGTAGAGGTATTCTTGTCTTAATTAATTTCCTTGAGGTGGACTAGGTAGCTCTCAGGTGTCCTCCCCCTCACCCCCCCACCCCCTTCACCTGTGTGTCCTACTTTCCCACCTGGATTTAATACGGTTATTTCTTCGTGGGTTGTCTAGTGCTTATGTTGGATGAGTGTCTGTGTGTGTGTGTGTGTGTGTGTGTGTGTGTGTGTGTGTGTGTGTGTGTGTGTGTGTGTGTGTGTGTGTGTGTGTGTGTGTGTGTGTGTGTGTGTGTGTGTGTGTGTGTGTGTGTGTGTGTGTGTGTGTGTGTGTGTGTGTGTGTGTGTGTGTGTGTGTGTGTGTGTGTGTGTGTGTGTGTGTGTGTGTGTGTGTGTGCATGTTGGTGTGGCGACTGGTGGTGTTGTGTTGGCAGGAAATATTGAGCGAGTTAGTGACGTGAGTATGATCAGTGCGTTGTTAAGCCAGATGAAAGGTGATGTTACACACACACACACACACACACACACACACACACACACACACACACACACACACACACACACACACACACACACACACACACACACACACACACACACACACACACACACACACACACACACACACACACACACACACACACACACACACACACACACACACACACACACACACACACATGAACATCACTCTCTCTCTCTCTCTCTCTCTCTCGTGTTACAAATTTAAAGTAATCTTCCCTTTTTTCTATTATAAAATAGTACAAGAAAACCCTTTCAAGATCCCCCTCCCTTTACACACACACACACACACACGCCCGGTAGCTCAGTGGTTAGAGCGCTGGCTTCACAAGCCAGAGGACCGGGTTCGATTCTGCCGGGTGGAGATATTTGGGTGTGTCTCCTTTCACGTGTAGCCCCTGTTCACCTAGCAGTGAGTAGGTACGGGATGTAAATCGAGGAGTTGTGACCTTGTTGTCCCGGTGCGTGGTGTGTGCCTGGTCTCAGGCCTATCCGAAGATCGGAAATAATGAGCTCTGAGCTCGTTCCGTAGGGTAACGTCTGGCTGTCTCGTCAGAGACTGCAGCAGATCAAACAGTGAAACACACACACACACACACACACACACTTATTGGCCTACACCTCTTCAGCCTAATGTATGCTGCGGGGATAACTCAGGGACTAGTGAGTTTCAAGTGCCTGACTCCCCTCTTATCTTCCTCTGTTTAACCCTCAGCCTCTCCTCGCCTGTCTTTTCTCCTCCCCCTAATCCTCTCCTCCACACCGCCACACGTCCGTCCTTCACCTGCATCAATACACGTGGCCTTACACCTGCAATCATCGCTTCTTTGGCTGGGCACATAGAGGCTAAACTCCTTTCATCACTTGATATAAACAACAGTATTGGTTCCTCTCTTGGCTGGTCGATTTGTGGTCTTTTCTCTTGCCTGACACATATAGAGCTTCACTTTGTTTGCAGCCTCGCAATCCCCGCTCAACAATAGTGTCTCTGGGATGATCTGTGGCGTTCGTGAGCGAGATGGAAGGTCTGTCTGGCTAGTGAAAGGGAGATAAACAGTCGCCATGCCGTGATGTGCTTTATAAAGATGGTAAAGAGGAGAGTTTGCTCTTGTTAAGTTTTGAGTAATGTTTATGTTAATCTGTTGATACTGATGTGAAAGACGTGTTGTGTTTTTATTCTTTATGAGTGATTGTAGAGTTAGTTAAGGCGAGTGTCTACATGCATATTTGATGTAGTGAGGAGGGAAAGGTGTGTGTGTGTGTGTGTGTGTGTGTGTGTGTGTGTGTGTGTGTGTGTGTGTGTGTGTGTGTGTGTGTGTGTGTGTGTGTGTGTGTGTGTGTGTGTGTGTGTGTGTGTGTGTGTGTCTCAGTGGGAATTTATGTGTTAGTTTTTAATTTCATCTTATTGTGTCGTGTTCAAAATGTTGACCCAGAAAACTCCAATTCTAAATCCATTAATACTGGATGAGCTGTACTAATTAATCCCATCATGAGCTCTCTCTCTCTCTCTCTCTCTCTCTCTCTCTCTCTCTCTCTCTCTCTCTCTCTCTCTCTCTCTCTCTCTCTCTCTCTCTCTCTCTCTCTCTCTCTCTCTCTCTCTCTCTCTCTCTCTCTCTCTCTCTCTCTCTCAGAAAAATAAGTGCACAATTGCTCTACACAGCCAGACTTCCTTTCTTTCCTGTGTTTCCTTGGCATTTTAAGCAGTTTGGTCACTTAGTATTAACACAAGGGGAGAAAATGAAAGGAATTATTCTGCACTGAAGTTTAGCAGAGAGAGAGAGAGAGAGAGAGAGAGAGAGAGAGAGAGAGAGAGAGAGAGAGAGAGAGAGAGAGAGAGAGAGAGAGAGAGAGAGAGAGTTGTTAATTTTCTTGTTAAACCACTGGAGTCACATGGGAATTCTGAAAAATGTAAAATATTCGCTTTTCCCTCGTGTCTCTGTTATTGCTCTCTCATCACGCCTTTATTCTCCTCGTCCTCCTCCTCCTCCTCTTCCTCTTCTCTCCTGTGTGTGTGTGTGTGTGTGTGTGTGTGTGTGTGTGTGTGTGTGTGTGTGTGTGTGTGTGTGTGTGTGTGTGTGTGTGTTTACAAGTGCGTGTGTATGAAAGTGAAATAAAACAGGCAGAAAATGAGTGACTGGCAGTAAATCTAATGAACCTGGCATGTTTAATTTTCCCATGAATCCTTACCGGCAAATTACAAACCACTTGCATGCTTAAATACTCGGAAAAAAAAGAGCTTCCCTGAACAGTGAATGGCGATAGGTGGTGCTCCTCATTCACCTCATCAAGGCGCAGCTCACAGACCCAATTAGGAGTTTCGTCCACTCACTCACTCAGGGAAAATGGGATAATGAGCTATATTCAGTGCACCCTTTGGTAATTATCGGGTTATTCACTTGATTTGGCACAATGAGGGAATTCCTAAGGCATTTCTGGACCACTCTTACCTCATTTACGTCAACAAACACGTGGAGAGGAAGGAGGAGAAAGGGAAAAGTTACACGTGACACAAATCAGAGAAATATTTATCACGAATCTCCAGTTTGTTCTTCCCTCGCCATTAAAGGAGTAGGTGCGCGGGATGTAGATTCAGACCCACCGGCCGTGCTCCTCTCCCTCGTTGTCTGTATAGGCTTAGAAGGGGTAGAAATAATGAAGTAGAAAATGAGGGGAGGCCACTGGGATCGATGTACGTGGGTCAAAAGGTGTCTGGTGGTGTGGTGGCGTGGTGGTCTCAATAGTTCCCCGGCCAGCCTCGCCCCGTCCCGCCCCGCCACGAGTCTGAAGCACCGGTAATATTTGCAAGTTTGGCAATATTGAAAGCCGCTATCAGACGCACGCCGGGAGGTTGGATGACGGCCTTGGCTGACGTTCCCGTGAAGAGTTTGTGTATATGATAGTGTAGTAGAAGTTTGTGTACCTCTCTCTCTCTCTCTCTCTCTCTCTCTCTCTCTCTCTCTCTCTCTCTCTCTCTCTCTCTCTCTCTCTCTCTCTCTCTCTCTCTCTCTCTCTCTCTCTCTGTGTGTGTGTGTGTGTGTGTGTGTGTGTGTTTTCTGTCAGTATTGTCTTTCGAAAATTATATTCTTAAGTAAACTCTGAACTCTGCACGGAACCCTTTAACGAGGCACGTATAAGAGGAAGCTGCCGTCGTGAAGGAGTCGAGCTTGTGTTTTGTAGGCAGTCCTGTTTTTCACGCGCCCGTCTGTCTGTTCCTATCTCTCACCTCCACTTTTTTTCCCGCCACAAATTTATAACTCCATTTAGATTCATGCCATATCGATCTTTTTCTCCACGCCAAATAATCCGTGAAATATGGAATGGGGGATCAGGGAAGAGGATTTTTCCATGAATATTTGGAACCTTATTAGATTTTTGATGTTAGCTCTTTATGCCGCGAATATATCTTCTTATGGGTAGTCTTAGCGGGCACTGGCGGGTCGTCTCTGGTCGTTCCAAGTGTTCGATCTGTATCAATAAGTTCCTCAGGTCGTCCCATCGTCGCTGGAACTGTCGAACTTTGCTGTTCGGTGAAAATTTATTGGGTCATTTATCATTTTCTTGTCGGAGGTGAAAGGGGATGGGAGGGTGAAGAGAGGGAGAAGGTGAGGGGTGGGGCTGGAGATAAGGGGAAAGAGGAGGTGGTTGAGGGAGTGAAGGAGCAGCTGGGAGAGAGGCATTGATGGGGTGTTCGCAAAGAGATGGATTAGGAACGGAAGAGGAGTGGAAGGAGGAGTTTAGCCCAGCAGTTAAAGATGACAAGGCGGTCTTGGCCACATAAGTCTTAATAATACATATATCGTAGTTTGAAAAGGAAGAGTAATGTAAAGAGGAGATTACAGTATAGCAGTTTAACCTCCACAGTACCATGCCGCGTTTCTAAATTCATCCTGGTTATTAATTCGGCGATTTTATAAAGCTTCAGAGACATATGTTGGGGTTAGAATAGTAAAGTATCTTGCCATTAATCTTTTGACCTCCACAGATGCTTCCTAATGCAAATAAAATCGCCTAATCATATCCAAAAATGAAGGTCAAAATGCGTCTCAGTATTGAAGGGGTTAAGATGACAAGCTGATTTCCTTCGTAAAATCATCGATGAATAAGATAATATGTTAAATTTGTGAAGTTTTTGAAGCTGGAAAGTATAAAAAGATTTTGGCTCAGGAAGTAGGAGAGGAAGAACAGGTAATAAAGTGTCAGGTCAGATTAGATAAGGTTAGTTTAGGTCAATTTTTTTTTATTTATTCATTATTTCATATGTTTAAACCCTTCAGTACTGGGACTCATTGGGACTCATTTTTATTAGGAGTCTGAGCACGATTAGACGATTTGATTTACATTAGGGAGGGTATATGGAGGTTAGATGATTAATGGCCAGAATCTTTACAATTTTAATCCCCTCCTAAGTATCTGAACTTCTATAGAATCGCCAAATAGTAAGCAGAATGAATATGAAAATGTACAAATGAATCTTGACTTGGAAGTGTACAATGAAAGAACAGGTGACGAAGTACGAGTAGTCTCCGTGACAGGAACACACGATAATTTTGAAGTTTAGAAAAAGAATGTGTTTGAGTGAATGTAAAGAGAATATGTTGTTTATCCACACAAAAACCATCTTGTTTTTTCTTTTATTTTTAGCTTACAGTAAATATAAGAGTCATCATTAATGTGTTTTATCACCTCATCACGTTGTTTGATGCACCGAGGGACATGCAAGCAAATAGAGTCACCAAATTTAGTAGGAAATTACCTTTATTTTATACTACCATACATAAATCTCAAGGAACGTGTAATCTTTGTAAGCCATGACATGAATTAACTCTCCAAGACATTTATATATTTCTTTATCACTCACCTCTCCCTCTGCCCTCCATCCCCCTCCTTCCACCCACCCCCAGCCGCCCCTTCCAGCAGGTCACGTGATTGGTAAAGGTCACGCAGGGTCACTGAGGTCACATTCTTGACGTCACACCAGCGAAGTCACAGGTGATGGATGGGAACTGTTTTCCTTTCCACTGTTTTTTTTTTCTTTATTGCCTTTTTTGTCCACTCCGTTATTTCCCATGACTTCCACTAACCGCTTCCTTAATATTATACAGCTGGTCACCATTCTCTCTCTCTCTCTCTCTCTCTCTCTCTCTCATCATTAGTCTTCGTTTTCATATTAGTTTTCTTTTTTTGGGGATGTTTTTTTTTCCTCTGCTCTTCTCCCTCCTTCGTTTTCCATTTTTACGGCTCTCTTTTACTTTTTTCTTTTTTTCTTTTTCTTCCTTCATTCCTTCTTACATTTTCATCTTGGTGTTTTTGTCTTTTTGGATTTCTTCATTCCTCCTCTTCTCCTCCTCTTTTCATCCTTGTATACTTTGCCTTTCTGCTTCTTCTTTTCCTCCTCCTCCTCCTCCTCCTCCTCCTCCTCCTCCTCCTCCTCCTCCTCCTCCTGCATTTTTCTCTGAAGCTGCAAAATGTCCCTATGTCCTAATTTCCTCCCTCCGTCACCTCATATTAAAGACTGTCCCTTGCACGTCACCTCCACGCTCGTCACCCAACACACACACACACACACACACACACACACACACACACACGAGAAGGAGATGCATATACTACCCTTACTACTTTCACGCGCTCAAACTCTGGCCATCGTTTCCAGGTTTTCTCTGCTTGTGGCGGTCAGTTGCTCAGCTGGAGAGGGAGGGAGAGGGTCGCGTCACCGCCAACCTACTAACCCTGAGAAGAATTGGCGCTTGTAATGGTCTTCTGAAGCGAGAAATGGAAGCGAGAGGATTCCGGAGAGGCTGTGGGAGTGGCACTGGCACTTGGGGACGACAGGAAGGGAGAGGAAGGGAGAGGAGGAAGGATGGGAAGGATTGCCTGGGGAGGAGACTCAATCCCAATAGACACGAGGAAAAGGGAATTTAAATTTGTTTTTCTCTCTTTTCGTCCTCTTAATGCTGCCGTGAGAATTTGCCAGAGAGAGAGAGAGAGAGAGAGAGAGAGAGAGAGAGAGAGAGAGGAGGGAAGGAGGGAGGCAGGAATACAGAGAGGGAGAGCGGAGATATAGATAGATATATATAGATATATATATATATATATATATATATATATATATATATATATATATATATATATATATATATATATATATATATATATATATATATATATATATATATATATATATATATATATATATATATATATATATATATATATATATAGAGAGAGAGAGAGAGAGAGAGAGAGAGAGAGAGAGAGAGAGAGAGAGAGAGAGAGAGAGAGAGAGAGAGAGAGAGAGAGAGAGAGAGAGAGAGAGAGAGAGAGAGAGAGAGAGAGAGAGAGAGAGAGAGAGAGATAGATAGATAGATAGATAGATAGATAGATAGATAGATAGATAGATAGATAGATAGATAGATAGATAGACAGAGAGAGAGAGAGAGAGAGAGAGAGAGAGAGAGAGAGAGAGAGAGAGAGAGAGAGAGAGAGAGAGAGAGAGAGAGAGAGAGAGAGATTCATTAGGTCACTGGGCTGCCTCAGGTGTTGGTACCAGACATTAACTGCAAACACTCTCCCAGATTTGCGTCGTGGAAGGAGAGATGAAAAAGAAAACCCACATGAAGGGAAGACAGAATAAGTGGAGAAGCAGGAAATATTGAACAAAGAGCAAAGGTGATCAATGTGTGCTTCTTACTGCATCTTTCTTTACTGGTTTCATTTATTATATACCTCTCCTCCTCCTCCTCCTCCTCCTCCTCCTCCTCCTCCTCCTCCTCCTCCTTATCTTCCTCTTCTTCTTTTTCTTCTTGTTCTTGTTATTGGTGTTCTTTTATTCTTTTTTCTTTTTGTTGTTCCTTTTCCTCTTCCTCCTCCTTCTTTTCTCCTCCTCCTCCTCCTCCTCCTCCTCCTCCTCCTCCTCCTCCTTTACTATTTTGACAGCCTCCAATAGTTATCCTAGTTGTGATCTTAAAGTCTGTTGCTGTTTGGACTTACTTTGTATTCCCATTCCTCCTCCTCCTCCTCCTCCTCCTCCTCCTCCTCCTCCTCCTCTACTCCCACACACTTTAAAACATCTTACCGTCAGCGTTCTCCTCTTCTTTCTTCTCTTTTTCTTCTTTCTCTTTTAATAATTCTTCACCACCCCATCTCTTCATCGTCAGCATTTTCCTCCTCCTCCTCCTCCTCCTCCTCCTCCTCCTCCTCCTCCTTCTTTTCCTCCTCTTTCTCCTCCTCCTTCAGACTATCAAGTAATGTTCTTTTGTGATACTGCACTAGAGAGAGAGAGAGAGAGAGAGAGAGAGAGAGAGAGAGAGAGAGAGAGAGAGAGAGAGAGCACAGGTGATACATTCTCCTTCAGGTAACAAGATTGATGTGCCCTTGGGAGTCTCAGGGTGACAGAGGTTCCTTTCCATCTGGGCTTAGCTTGTACCTGGAGCCCTGAAGTGTTGATAGGCTGAAGTAGGTCCCCCCCCTCTCTCTCTCTCTCTCTCTCTCTCTCTCTCTCTCTCTCTCTCTCTCTCTCTCTCTCTCTCTCTCTCTCTCTCTCTCTCTCTCTCTCTCTCTCTCTCTCTCTCTCTCTCTCTCTCTCTCTCTCTCTCTCTCTCTCTCTCTCTCTCTGCTCTCTCTCCTCTTCGTCTCTCTCTTTGATTTTTATTCTTGTTATCCTTTTCATTATTATATTTTCTATCGATTTGTTTTTCTTTATTCTTCTATGTCTGTTTGTTTGTTCATGGTGCGAGAGTTTGTGAGGTGTTTTTTTACGGTTCTAGAGGCAGATTGACAAGATTTCTACAATACTTACTGGAGAAACACTCTTGGAAACCCCGCCAATCATCTCTGTGGCCTTGGAAAATAGTTCTGGTGAGAGAGCAGAAAATTTTTAATGGTATTTTTACTGTTCTAAAGTAGATTGACGAGATCTTTACTTTATTTAATGGAGAAACCCTCTTGAAAACTCCGCCAATAATCTCTGTGGCCTTAAAAGATTGGAGAATGTCGAGATGAGAAAGTAAAGCGTCTCTGAATACGGACCTTAGACTAGTGAATTGTTATGAAGTAAGAGAGAGAGAGAGAGAGAGAGAGAGAGAGAGAGAGAGAGAGAGAGAGAGAGAGAGAGAGAGAGAGAGAGAGAGAGAGAGAGAGAGAGAGAGAGAGAGAGAGAGAGAGAGAGATGAGGTAAAGGACGTAGAAGAGAAGTGGCATGATTACGAGGGAAATACAAAAGGTGGAGGAGAAAGAGTGAAAAGAAGGAGCTTAATGAAATGTGAAGAACAGAAAAATTCAAAAGGAGATTGAAAAAAGAGGCGCTGGAGGAGTAAGAAAAGAAAAAAGAAGAAAAGTAGACAATAGAGGAGGAGAAAGAGGAGTAAAAGGCGATAATAGAAAAGAACAATGAATAAAAAGGAGTTAATAGGAAGAATAATAAATAGAAGAAAAACGAAAATGGAAGGAACTGGATGAATTAATGTCAAGATTAGCACATAAATCTTTCCTCACAAACACAAACATAGATAGAATACAATAGAATGCTAAATAAACCCTTAACCCCTCTGAGTACCAGGACGCGTTTCCGTATTCATTCTGCTTACTATTTTTTTTTTTTTATTTATACAATGTGGGCTTTTCACGGGAGTTTATGGGCTAAAGAGATACTATTTGATGATTTTATACAGCATCAGAAACTCGTGTGGGGATTAGAATAGTGAAGACTGGTCATTAATCTTGTAACCTCCATAGACTCTTATCAATGTCAATAAAATCGTCAAATCACACCCAAAACTCAAGGTAAATATACGTCTCAGTACTGAAAGGGTTAATCTTACCTCCGTAGACTCTTCTTAAGGTCAATAAAACCGTCTAATCACACCCAAAACTCACAGTAAATATGCATCCCCAGTACTGAAGGGTTTGATTATTTGCACTTCAGATGAGCTTAGATAGAAATTCCTGTGTGGAGTGTTTACCTGAGCGTTTCCATCGTAAAGGCCGCCGTGGTACACTGAAACCATCCGTGCTTTGGGGTCCGAGGGGTCTCCAAGCGCACGGGTTCGAATCCTGTCCACGGTCCGAGTGTAGGTTGGGCTTCCTCACTCGGGCAACGGTTTCCTGACTGGTGGGCTTTTAGATAGGAGGTACACCAAAAACATCCCCTTATTGCCCATAAATTCCCGTGAAAAGCCTACTTGGAATAAGTAAAAAAAAAAAAAAAAAAAATGCAGGAGCTCCTAACCAATTTTCAAGACATTTATCCCTTTCTTTTGACTGACTCTCTCGGACCTACAAGGGGACTGACAACAAAGTGGGCATTTTTTTTTTTCGTTTTATGTTGCCCTGGTCAGCTATCCCCTCATTAGAAAAAATATTAACGTAACAGCAGCTGAGGGAAGCGAAGCGCACCTGTTTGCAATGCACCTGCTAAGAAGTAATTAATTGTTGGTGGCAGGTAAGCATCCTCAGGTGGAAGATTATGTCAAGGGGCGAAGCTTCACAAGACTTATACTTATTACTCTTCTTAATTGCCTGTTCAACTTCTGCATCGGAATTTCGCTCTCCTGCTTTACATTTTAATTAACGAAGATTGCCATGGGAGTAAGCTTACCTGCAATATGCTCCCCCTACGTACAATCTGCTCCCCTTACGTAAAATCTGCTCCCCTTACGTACAATTTGCTCCCCTACGTACAATCTGCTCCCTTTACGTATAATCTGCTCCCCTTACGTACAATCTTCTCCCCTTACTTATAGTTTGATCCCCCTACGTACAATCTCCTCCCCTATATACAATCTGCTCTCCCTTACGTACAACCGGCGCGCTTTTCTTTTATATCATGGGAAGATGAAGAAGGTGAATAGATTGGCAGTTACATGTATATACTCTTATTTTTAGCTGTTTGTGTCCATGGAAGGTGCGAAAGTTAGGCACCACGCTTCTACAATCCTCCTCTTTTACCAGTTTGCATCGTGTGAAAAGGTGAACAAGTCAGCAATCAAAGCCACTTGTGTTTAAATGTTCCAGGTACTTCATTCGCGTTTCAGGAATGTAAGCGTTAGCGAGAATCTTCTTCAGTGAACGTGGGAGGGAATTTGCGTTTGGGGGTCAAGGCCACTTATGTCGAGGAGGGTTTCACACACACACACACACACACACACACACACACACACACACACACACACACACACACACACACACACACACACACACACACCAGTTCTAACCCTAGCAGAAAAACATCATCTCTCGTGTGTGTGTGTGTGTGTGTGTGTGTGTGTGTGTGTGTGTGTGTGTGAGGCAAGACTGCAAGAGACAAAAAAAAAAAAGAACAAATAGAACAATTACTTCATCCATCATCTTCACTGACTTCCACATCTCCGACGCACCTCCTTCTGTCCTCCTCCTCCTCCTCCTCCTCCGTTTCTTCCTTCTCCTCCTCCTCCTCCTCTTCCTCCTGCAGTCCTTCCAGCTTCCCATTCACCGTCGCATCCTCGCTCCCTCACCTCCTTTCTTTCCTTCTTCCCCTCACTTCCCCTCCCCCTCTTCCCGCAAGGTTTGGTGCCCCATAACCGCAATTACAGAAAACAAATGGCTTTCCTGAGGGGAGATGCAGAGAGAGAGAGAGAGAGAGAGAGAGAGAGAGAGAGAGAGAGAGAGAGAGAGAGAGAGAGAGAGAGAGAGAGAGAGAGAGAGAGAGAGAGAGAGAGAGAGAGAGAGAGAGAGAGAGAGAGAGAGAGAGAGAGAGAGAGAGAGAGAGAGAGAGAGAGAGAGAGAGAGAGAGAGAGAGAGAATATTCCTGTGGGTTAATAATAGACCATCTTTTCACGCATTAGGAAGGAAAGAAAGAAGAGAGACTGATGAAAAAAAAGAAAATATTACTTATCTTCAATATTGCGTGTTTCCCGCCGTCATTTTGTACAAGATGCATAAAAATAACACTCAAATGACGCAACACAACACTTGAATGCATTTAATTTATCATAAGAGCGTTGGATTTCTACATACAAGTTACAGTCCTTTTTGGTATATGTAGAAACTCCTTTCTTTCTGGGTAATGTTCAGCACAGGTGTGGAAAGTGGTGCAGGTGTGGTGCCGGTGCTGGAAATGGCAAGGATGTGCGTCACCAGGCGGCTTGTTGCCCTTAGGGACTTTTGACCTCCTGGCATGACATGCGACCTTGTGGAATTAAAGAATGATGAATGGGATGTTGTTGGCTGATGGAACCTTGAAAACCTTGTGGAGGAGTACGAGGAGAAACAAGAGAATAGCAAATATGAGATCCAGGCTTGTATTCTCAAACACTTCTGTGCTTCACCTCCACTAATTAAAAAGTTTTATTTAAATTCACACGAGTTTTCTAAGGTGTTTTTACGGTTTTAGAGGGAGAGTGACAAGATTTCTAATATTATTAGCCAGAGAAAACAACATTCTTGAAAACCTCGCTTATCATCTGTGTGGCCTTGGAAAATAGTCGTGGTGAGAGAGCAAAGCGTTTCTGAATATGGACCCAAGAGCAAGGAAACGACACCAGCAGAACATTTCAAGCACAAAAGAACCACAAACTTGCCTTGCATATGATAGAGATGAACCTTCTAACCATCGTTTACGTGGGTCAAAAATCTAGTGAGTTAGTTCCCTTAAGAATCAGAATGGGTGGATGGTGGAGGCCCTGTTATGAGTGGGGGAACAAAGCAGCTCATGACAGTTATAGGGGAAAGCTGTTAGAGGGACCCTAGAACAGACCAATTAATGAGATGGAGAAGACTTAGTGAGGAGAGTGACTTAATGCTATACTGATGGGATTAACAGCGAGTGGAAGGAGGGAAGGGAATAAAGAATAAGGATATGATGGAAAATAGATAGATGGGATAGGGAAGGAGGAAGAGGTAGCGATATGAACTACTGGATTTAGTCAAGGTAGACAGAAAGTGGATGGGGGAAGGAAGGGAAGGAGCCACGATAGAAAATGGGAGATTGAGTGATATAAATAGAGATGGAGGGCGACATAAGCTGGTGGATTGCCTTGATGAGAAAGTGGAAGTGGGAAGGTGGATAAGAAGAGTGAAGCCTTGAAACTAGATAGAAAAAGAGCTAAAAAAAAAAACATTAATAGCAGATGGAAAAGAAGAGGAAAAGGCGGAAAGAAAAAAAATAGAAGTGTAATATATAAAGAGTAAAAAAAAAAAAGGAAGCTAGAGAAGTTAATAGTAGACAGGAAAGGAGACAAGGAGGCAGAGTACGAAGGATGGGGGAAGGACGCTTGGAATAAGGAGTAGGAATGAAGATCTAGCTTTGGGGTTTTAGGTGAGCGATAAAGGGAAAGTTTCTCGTTAAAAGGAGGGAAGGCAGGGAGCAGCAGAGACCTATTTAAAGGATTAGCCAAGTGGTGGTGCTGAGAATGGAAGTTAATTAAGGAAGTTAGGATCAAAACAGAGAGAGAGAGAGAGAGAGAGAGAGAGAGAGAGAGAGAGAGAGAGAGAGAGAGAGAGAGAAACAGCAGGTATGGAAATGGAGAAGAAGACAGCGAGGATGAGAGAGAGAGAGAGAGAGAGAGAGAGAGAGAGAGAGAGAGAGAGAGAGAGAGAGAGAGAGAGAGAGAGAGAGAGAGAGAGAGAGAGAGAGGCAGAAACACAGAAACAGAGAGACAGAGACAGAGACAGACAGAGAAACAAACAGCAGGCATGGAAATAAGGAAGAAGAGGGCGATAGAGAGGGCGATGGTGATAATATTAGTCCATGAATAGCTTAGAAGAGAAAAACAAGGTAAAAATAGGGAGTTGCTTGAAGGCCGGAGAGGATGTTGATTCTCTCGTATAAACATTATTCCAGTAATTGAGCGGAATGTGTAAAAGTAGACAGTGGCGGGTATTTGTGGCAGTGCGCTCAGCTGGCGGTCTCCGAGTAATGAGATCTGGAGGGGAAAACAGAGACCAGGTTTTTCCCTACTTACATACCCACTTTTTTCCTTGTTTCCTCTACTAGTTAAGGTCATTACTAGTTAAGGTCATTACTTTAGACTTGTTTATTTTTTACCTTTTTTTTTTCTTTTTTGAGTTGTGCATGACGCTTAAGGGATTCAACGCATTAATGTTTCTTTTTTGTTTACTATATGATACTTGATTTCTCTCTCTCTCTCTCTCTCTCTCTCTCTCTCTCTCTCTCTCTCTCTCTCTCTCTCTCTCTCTCTCTCTCTCTCTCTCTCTCTCTCTCTCTCTCTCTCTCTCTCTCTCTCTCTCTCTCTCTGTGTGTTTTAGTTTCGCCAGGTAACAATGCAATGAGTGTGTAAGTGCGGTACCGTGTTTGTGCAACCCTGTGTGGGCTGGTACTAGTATATATGTAACTGGATTACTTGCGCTAATGTTTTTCCGCTAATATATCTAATCTAACACAGCAAATGAACATACACATGAACGAACCCAATGACTGGACAAGATAGGAAAATATTCATCCCTCACACTCAAACACTCACATTCAAACATGCGTGACAGACAGACAGACAGACAGACAGACAGACGGACGGATGCGTGAAATATATCCAGTATTTGGTACCATAAAAAAAAAGGGGAAAAAAAATAAAAATACTGGTACATACCTATTATAAAAGCTGAATAATCTGAATGAGGTTTATTTACACCATTCATAAATTATTCGTTCAATGACCACGCTGGAAACCCGTGACAGGACGCAACAAACAGCGCCATCAGAGAGTCCCAGGCAAGCTATTTCAGGAGATAACTCTGCAACTGACCACCAGGGGGGATCAAGGGCCATTTTTGAGGGACGAGGGTTACAGGTCACAAAAGAGCGGGTGGGGGAAGGAGAGGGGGAAGTGAGAAGAGGAGAAAGGAGGAGGAAATGGAGAGAATGGAACCAGATGGGACAGGGAAGAGAATGGAATGGAAGGATAGAGTCAAAACTAGGTAGGGATAAAACTGGAGGAAAGAATTGAGTGAGAAAGAGGGAGAGAATGAATTTAAGGAAGGGATTTGTGCGGAAAGGAAAGAGTGTGGAGGAGGAGGTGGAGGAGGAGGAGGAGGAGGAGGAAGGGAAAAGACAATCAAGTGGAGGAAGAGGAGACTAGTGTGGGGAAGAAAGAAGGTAAAAAATAAAGACAGGGAAGGAGAGAAGCAGGTGGACCGGTCTAGGAGAGAAAAGAGAAAGGAAGAAAAAGGAAAGACAGAAAGAAGGAAGGAAAGAAGGAAAGAGAAAAAAGGAAGGATGGGAAAAAGAGAGGAAAAAGTAAAAAAGAAAAAGAGAATGAAGGAAAAAAAGACAGACAGAACAAAAGAACCAGAGAAAAGAAAAAAAAGGAAGAAAATAAGACAAGAACTGAACGAGGAAGACGAACAAAGATGAGATTGAAAATATAAATAGACGAAAAGAAGAAAAGTGAAAAAAAAAGAAAAAAAAGGAGAGAGAGGGGAAAGAAAACCCTCTTGAAAAAAGACGAAAAAGAAAAAAAAAAAAAAAAAAAAAAAGAGGGAAAGAAAAACATCCGTGCTTGTGTTTGTCGAGACTCTGTATGGAAAGTGAGAAATGTGTGTGTGTGTGTGTGTGTGTGTGTGTGTGTGTGTGTGTGTGTGTGTGTGTGTGTGTGTGTGTGTGGAGGGAAGGTGGAGCAGGCGTAGGTGGAGTGGGTGTGGCTGGGATTGATGACGCTGGAGTACTTGAATATGAAGCTTGTTGATGTGGAAGGCAATGCGATCGTGGGTGAATGGGTAGGTGGGTGAGTGGGTAAGTGGGTGAGTGGATGTGTTGGTGAGTGGGTGGATGGGTGAATGGATAGTGGATAGATGGGTGGATGGTTGTGTGTGTCTGTGTGTGTGTGTGTGTGTGTGTGTGTGAGAGAGAGAGAGAGAGAGAGAGAGAGGAATTTATTACACTTGATATGAGTATAATAGAGATCCCCGCCTTTACTCGTAGTGCAATGAGAAGCAGCGAGAGGAGAGTAATGAAGACGATAACGATGATAGCGATAATAAAAGCACCAAACACAACACTGCTCCTTATAACCTACCACACGTTCACTCACCTTGTTACTATCCTCGCACCCACCTTGTTACTATCCTCTCACTCAAACCAGTCCTGTCTTACCCTAACCTTTGCCAAATTAACCACCTCATCCCTGCCTGCCCCTGTTCTTCCTTCCCTGCCTTTTCCAATAACACACTGCCCCTTCCTCCTGCTCCTCCTCCTTCTCCTCCTCCTCCTGCTCCTCCTCCTTCTCCTTCTCCTTTTCCTCTTCCTCCTTCTTCTCCTCCTCCTCCTCCTCCTCCTCTCCTCACAATAGCATTAATAAACTGAAAAAAAAAACATAAACATCAACACCTTTTGCTAAATAGGAAGAGAAAAAAAAGTGGAAACATAATAATCTTAGAAAAAAATAAAGAAAAAAACTAATTAAGAATAAAAATTCCTCCTCTTCCTCCTCCTCCTCCTCCTCCTCCTCCTCCTCCTCCTCCTCCTCTTTCTCACAATAACATTTTTCCTCCTCCTCTCTTATGTTATATAGTAAAGTGTATCTACATAGGGTGAATATCTCCCCTCTTCGCTATTTTCCTCTCTTTTTCCCCTCATATTTTGTACCTAAACTCTTAATATTCCTGTACTCAGTCCTTCCCCTCTCCTCCTCCTTCCTTATTCCCTTTTTTCCCTTCCCATTTTTTCTCTTTCTTATTTCTATTTCATATTTCTTCTCTATATGTTTCCTCTATATCCCGTTTCTTCCTTGTTCTTTCTTCTCTCTTGTGTCTCATACCTCCTTCCCCTCCTCTTCCTCCTCTTCCTCCTCCTCCTCACTCTATTTCTCTTTCTCCTCCTCTTCCTCCTGCTTCTGTTTCCGTCCTCTTGCTTGTTTTCTTCTTCCTACTCCTTCTCCTCCCTTTCTTACTTTTAAAGGTCTTACTTCCTCTATCCTCCTCCTCTTTTTGCTCCTCCTCTTCCTCCTCCTCCTCCTCTACGTAGCCCTAAATCCCCCACTTTACCCCTAGTTGCCCCTCCATTCACCACCATTTTCCCTCCTCCTCCTCCTCCTCCTCCTCCTCCTCCTCCCGCCGAAGACACAGGTGCCCTACTGAGTCCGAGAAGATAGATTGGTGTGAAAACATTTCCATCTCATCGACAAGGCACCCACCCGAACTTAGGGGTGACTAGGGGAAGGGAGAGGGTGAGAGGAGAGGAGAGGGGAGAGGAGGGAGCAAGGGGCAAAGGGCAGGGGAGAGGAAGGGAAGGAGGGTGTGGGAAGGGAAGGGGGAGGAAAGGGAAGCCAGGTAGAAAAAAGATTTAGGGGGAGGGAATGAATGGTTTACATT